>NC_140592.1:435486789-435584289 GCF_964204655.1 Triturus cristatus
GACTGTAGAAAAATTGATTCAAAATGTCATTTGGATTGTGCCTCATGTGGAATAACTACTTTTTAAAGCCTCAATGTGACCAACATTTCCATTTTTACAGACTTTTTCTCCTACTCAGAAGATTCTATTTCAACCAATTTCAGGCATTTAAATGACTCTAAACACACCTATTTTAGTTCCAAAAGTGATAATTCACATGCAATAGTCATTTACAGTCAAAAAACTTAAAAATTAAAAAATTAAAATTTCTGACCATCTAGAGAAAGTTCAACAGGTCACGGGTCATTGTTTTTCATCAGATTGATTTTTTGGACTGTAGAAAAAAGTGATTCAAAATGTCATTTGGATTGTGCCTCATGTTGAATAACTACTTTTTAAAGCCTCAATGTGACCAAAATTGCCATTTTTAAAGACTTTTTCTCCTACTCTATTTTCTATTTCAACTAATTTCAGGCATTAAAATGACTCTAAACACACCTATTTTAGTTCCAAAAGTGATAATTTACATGCAATAGTCATTTACAGTCAAAAAATTTAAAATTAAAAAATAAAAATTTCTGACCATCTGGAGAAAGTTTGACAGGTCACGCACGGGTCATCGTTTTTCACCAGAAAATTGATTTTTTGGACTGTAGAAAACTTGATTTGAAATGTCATTTGGATTGTGCCTCATGTTGAATAACTACTTTGTGAAGCCTCAATGTGACCAAAATTGCCATTTTTATAGACTTTTTCTCCTGCTCAGAAGCTTTTATTTCCACCAATTTCAGGCATTAAAATGACTCTAAACACACTTATTTTAGTTCCAAAAGTGATAATTCACATGCAATAGTCATTTACAGTCAAAAAATTAAACATAAAAAATTAAAATTTCTGACCATCTGGAGAAAGTTTGACAGGTCACGGGTCATCGTTTTTCATGAGAAAATTGATTTTTTGGACTGTAAAAAAATTGATTTATAATGTCATTTGGATTTTGCCTCATTTTGAATAACTACTTTTTATGGCCTCAATGTACCCAAAATTGCCATTTTTACAGATTTTTACTCCTACTCAGAAGCTTCTATTTAAACTAATTTCAGGCATTAAAATGACTCTAAACACACTTATTTTAGTTCCAAAAGTGATAATTTACATGCAATAGTCATTTATAGTCAAATAATAAAACATTAAAAAATTAAAATTTCTGACCATCTGGAGAAAGTTTGACAGGTCACGGGTCATCGTTTTTCATCAGAAAATTGAATTTTTGGACTGTAGAAAAATTGATTCAAAATATAATTTGGATTGTGCCTCATTTTGAATAACTACTTTTTGAAGCCTCAATGTGACCAAAATTGCCATTTTTACAGATTTTTTCTCCTACTCAGAATCTTCGATTTCAACCAATTTCAGGCATTAAAATGACTCTAAACACACTTATTTTAGTTCCAAAAGTGATAATTCACATACAATAGTCATTTACAGTAAAAAACTTGAAACATTAAAAAATTACCATTCTGACCATCTGGAGAAAGTTCGACAGGTCACAGCTCATCGTTTTTCATCAGAAAATTGATATTTTGGACTGTAGAAAAATTGATTCCAAATGTCATTTGGATTGTGCCTCATGTTGAAGAACTATTTTTTAAAGCCTCAATGTGACCAAAATTGCCATTTTTACAGACTTTTTCTCCTACTCAGAAGCATCTATTTTGACAATTTTCAGGCATTAAAATGACTCTAAACACACTCATTTTAGTTCCACAAGTGATAATTCACATACAATAGTCATTTTACAGTCAAAATATTAAACATTAAAAAATTACCATTTCTGACCATCTGCAGAAAGTTCGACAGGTAACGGGTCATCGTTTTTCATCAGAAAATGGATTTTTTGGACTGTCGAAAAATTGATTCATAATGTCATTTGGAATGTGCCTCATGTTGAATAACTACTTTTTAAAGCCTCAATGTGACCAAAATTGCCATTATTACAGACTTATTCTCCTATTCAGAAGCTGCTATTTCGACCAATTTCAGGCATTAAAGTAACTCTAAACACACTTATTTTTGTTCCAAAAGTGATAATTTACATGGAATAGTCATCTGCAGTCAAAAAATTAAACATTACAAAATTTCCATTTCTGACAATCTGGAGAAATTTCGACAGGTCACGGGTAATCGTTTTTCTTCAGAAAATTGATCTTTTGGACTGTAGAAAAATTGATTCAAAATGTCATTTGGAATGTGCCTCATGTTGAAAAACTACTTTTTAAAGCCTCAATGTGACCAAAATTGCCATTTTTACAGACTTTTTCTCCTACTCAGAAGCTTCTATTTCGACCAATTTCAGGCATTAAAATGACTCTAAACGCACATATTTTAGTTCCAAGAGTTATAATTCACACGCAACCGTCATTTCCAGTCCAAAAATTAAACATTAAAAAAATACCATTTCTAACCATCTGGAGAGAGTTCGACAGGTCACAGATCATCGTTTTTCAGCAGAAAATTGATTTCTTGGACTGTAGAAAAATTGATTCAAAATGTCATTTGGATTGTGCCTCATGTTGAATAACTACTTTTTAAAGCCTAAATGTGACCAAAATTGCCATTATTACAGACTTTCTCTCCTACTCAGAAGCTTCTATTTCGACCAATGTCAGGCATTAAACTCATTCTAAACACACCTATTTTAGTTCCAAAAGTGATAATTCACATGCAATAGTCATTTACAGTAAAAAAATTAAACATTAAAAAATTACGATTTCTGACCATCTGGAGAAAGTTCGACAGCTCACAGCTCATCGTTTTTCATGAGAAAATTGATTTTTTGGACTGTAGAAAAATTGATTCAAAATGTCATTTGGATTGTGCCTCATGTTGAGAAACTACTTTTTAAAGCCTTAATGTGAACAAAATCGCCATTCTTACAGACTTTTTCTCCTACTCAGAAGCTTCTATTTCCACCAATTTCAGGCATTAAACTCACTCTAAACACACTTACTTTAGTTCCAAAAGTGATAATTCACATGCAATAGTCATTTTACAGTCAAAATATTAAACATGAAAAATTTACCATTTCTGACCATCTGGAGAAAGTTCGACAGGTCACAGGGTCATCGTTTTTCATCAGAAAATTGATTTTTTGGACTGTAGAAAAATTGATTCAAAATGTCATTTGGACTGTGCCTCATGTTGAATAACTACTTTTTAAAGCCTCAATATGACCAAAATTGCCATTTTTACAGACTTTTTCTCCTACTCAGAAGGTTCTATTTCAACCAATTTCAGGCATTAAAATGACTCTAAACACACTTATTTTAGATCCAAAAGTGATAATTCTCATGCAATAGTCATTTACAGTCAAAAAATTAAACATTAAAAAAATACAATTTCTGACCATGTGTAGAAAGTTCCACAGGTCACGTGTCATCATTTTTCATCAGAAAATTGATTTTTTGGACTGTAGAAAAATTGATTCAAAATGTCATTTGGATTGTGCTTCATGTTGAATAACTACTTTTTAAATCCTCAATGTGAACAAAATTGCCATTTTTACAGCCTTTTTCTCCTATGTAGAAGCTTCTATTTCGACCAATTTCAGGCACTAAAATGACTCTAAACACACTTATTTTAGTTCCAAAAGTGATAATTCACATGCAATAGTCATTTACAGTCAAAAAATTAAAAAAATAAAATTTCTGACCATCTGGAGAAAGTTCAACAGGTCACTGGTCATCGTTTTTCATCAGAAAATTGATTTTTTGGACTGTAGAAAACTTGATTCGAAATGTCATTTGGATTGTGCCTCATGTTGAATAACTACTTTGTGAAGCCTCAAGGTGACCAAAATTACCATTTTTATAGACTTTTTCTCCTACTCAGAAGCTTTTATTTCCACCAATTTCAGGCATTGAAATGACTCTACACACACTTATTTTAGTTCCAAAAGTGATAATTCACATGCAATAGTCATTTACAGGCAAAAAATGTAAAATAAAAAAATTAGCATTTCTGACCATCTGGAGAAAGTTCAACAGGTCGCGGGTCATCGTTTTTCATCAGAAAATTGATTTTTTGGACTGTAGAAAAATTTATTCAAAATGTCATTTGGATTGTGCCTCATGTTGAATAACTACTTTTAGAGCCTCAATATGACCAAAATTACCATTTTTACAGACTTTTTCTCCTACTCAGAAGCTTATATTTCAACCAATTTCCGGCATTAAAATGACTCTAAACACACTTATTTTAGTTCCAAAAGTGATAATTCACATGCAATAGTCATTTACAGTCAAAAAATTAAACATTAAAAAATTACCATTTCTGACCATCTGGAGAAAGTTCGACAGGTCACGGGTCATCGTTTTCCATCAGAAAATTGATTTTTTGGACTGTAGAAAAATTGATTCATAATGTCATTTGGAATGTGCCTCATGTTGAATAACTACTTTTTAAAGCCTCAATGTGACCAAAATTGCCATTATTACAGACTTATTCTCCTATTCAGAAGCTTCTATTTCGACCAATTTCAGGCATTAAATTAACTCTAAACACACTTATTTTTGTTCCAAAAGTGATAATTTACATGGAATAGTCATTTGCAGTCCAAAAATTAAACATTAAAAAATTTCCATTTCTGACAATCTGGAGAAATTTCGACAGGTCACGGGTCATCGTTTTTCATCAGAAAATTGATTTTTTGGACTGTAGAAAAATTGATTCAAAATGTCATTTGGAATGTGCCTCATGTTTAAAAACTACTTTTTAAAGCCTCAATGTGACCAAAATTGCCATTTTTACAGACTTTTTCTCCTACTCAGAAGCTTCTATTGTGACCAATTTCAGGCATTAAAATGACTCTAAACGCACATATTTTAGTTCCAAGAGTTATAATTCACACGCAACCGTCATTTCCAGTCCAAAAATGAAATATTAAAAAAATACCATTTCTAACCATCTGGAGAGAGTTCGACAGGTCACAGATCATCGTTTTTCAGCAGAAAATTGATTTTTTGGACTGTAGAAAAATTGATTCAAAATGTCATTTGGATTGTGCCTCATGTTGAATAACTACTTTTTAAAGCCTAAATGTGACCAAAATTGCCATCATTACAGACTTTCTCTCCTACTCAGAAGCTTCTATTTCGACCAATTTCAGGCATTAAACTCATTCTAAACACACCTATTTTAGTTCCAAAAGTGATAATTCACATGCAATTGTCCTTTACAGTAAAAAAATTAAACATTAAAAAATTCCGATTTCTGACCATCTGGAGAAAGTTCGACAGCTCACAGCTCATCGTTTTTCATGAGAAAATTGATTTTTTGGACAGTAGAAAAATTGATTCAAAATGTCATTTGGATTGTGCCTCATGTTGAGAAACTACTTTTTAAAGCCTTAATGTGAACAAAATCGCCATTCTTACAGACTTTTTCTCCTACTCAGAAGCTTCTATTTCCACCAATTTCAGGCATTAAACTCACTCTAAACACACTTACTTTAGTTCCAAAAGTGATAATTCACATGCAATAGTCATTTTACAGTCAAAATATTAAACATGAAAAAATGACCATTTCTGACCATCTGGAGAAAGTTCGACAGGTCACAGGGTCATCGTTTTTCATCAGAAAATTGATTTTTTGGACTGTAGAAAAATTGATTCAAAATGTCATTTGGACTGTGCCTCATGTTGAATAACTACTTTTTAAAGCCTCAATATGACCAAAATGGCCATTTTTACAGACTTTTTCTCCTACTCAGAAGGTTCTATTTCAACCAATTTCAGGCATTAAAATGACTCTAAACACACCTATTGTAGATCCAAAAGTGATAATTCTCATGCAATAGTCATTTACAGTCAAAAAATTAAACATTAAAAAAATACAATTTCTGACCATGTGTAGAAAGTTCCACAGGTCATGTGTCATCATTTTTCATCAGAAAATTGATTTTTTGGACTGTAGAAAAATTGATTCAAAATGTCATTTGGATTGTGCTTCATGTTGAATAACTACTTTTTAAATCCTCAATGTGAACAAAATTGCCATTTTTACAGCCTTTTTCTCCTATGTAGAAGCTTCTATTTCGACCAATTTCAGGCACTAAAATGACTCTAAACACACTTATTTTAGTTCCAAAAGTGATAATTCACATGCAATAGTCATTTACAGTCAAAAAATTTAAAAAATAAAATTTCTGACCATCTGGAGAAAGTTCAACAGGTCACTGGTCATCGTTTTTCATCAGAAAATTGATTTTTTGGACTGTAGAAAACTTGACTTTTTCTCCTACTCAGAAGCTTTTATTTCCACCAATTTCAGGCATTGAAATGACTCTACACACAATTATTTTAGTTCCAAAAGTGATAATTCACATGCAATAGTCATTTACAGGCAAAAAATGTAAAATAAAAAAATTAACATTTCTGACCATCTGGAGAAAGTTCAACAGGTCACGGGTCATCGTTTTTCATCAGAAAATTGATTTTTTGGACTGTAGAAAAATTGATTCAAAATGTCATTTGGATTGTGCCTCATGTTGAATAACTACTTTTAGAGCCTCACTATGACCAAAATTACCATTTTTACAGACTTTTTCTCCTACTCAGAAGCTTATATTTCAACCAATTTCCGGCATTAAAATGACTCTAAACACACTTATTTTAGTTCAAAAAGTGATAATTCACATGCAATAGTCATTTACAGTCAAAAAATTAAACATTAAAAAATTACCATTTCTGACCATCTGGAGAAAGTTCGACAGGTCACGGGTCATCGTTTTCCATCAGAAAATGGATTTTTTGGACTGTAGAAAAATTGATTCAAAATGTAATTTGGACTGTGCCTCATTTTGAAAAACTACTTTTTAAAGCCTCAATGTGACCAAAATTGCAATTTTTCCAGGCTTTTTCTCCTACTCATAAGCTTCTATTTCAACCAATTTCAGACATTAAAAAGACTCTAAACACACCTATTTTAGTTCCATAAGTGATAATTCACATGCAATAGTCATTTACAGTCAAAAAACTTAAAAATAAAAAAAATAAAATTTCTGACCATCTGGAGAAAGTTCAACAGCTCACGGGTCATCGTTTCTCATGAGAAAATTGATTTTTTGGACAGTAGAAAAATTGATTCAAAATGTCATTTGGATTGCGCCTCATGTTGAATAACTACTTTTTAAAACCTCAATGTGACCAAAATTGCCATTTTTATAGACTTTTCTCCTACTCAGAAGCTTCTATTTCGACCAATTTCAGGCATTAAAATGACTCTAAACACACTTATTTTAGTTCCAAAAGTGATCATTCACATGCAATAGTCATTTACAGTCAAAAAATTAAAAAATTAAAAATTAAAATATCTGACCATCTGGAGAAAGTTTGACAGGTCATGGGTCATCGTTTTTCATGAGAAAATTGATTTTTTGGACTATAAAAAAATTGATTCATAATGTCATTTGGATTTTGCCTCATTTTGAATAACTACTTTTTATGGCCTCAATGTACCCAAAATTGCCATTTTTACAGATTTTTACTCCTACTCAGAAGCTTCTATTTAAACTAATTTCAGGCATTAAAATGACTCTAGCCTTATCTCGGCCAGTAAAGAGAAATTGCTGGTGCTTAAAACACAATTGGCTTCGGTTTTAAGGCAACGCCTGCTTCGCAGATGGGAAGTTAGTAAACTGGCCCAATTTGAATTTGGTGAAGGGGCTGGCAAATTGCTCGCTTGGAAGTCCAGAACTGACCAGGTTCGCAATACAATTTATTCGATTAACTCTGGTTCTGGGTCCTTAACGTCGGATCCAGAAATTAGAACGGCATTTAAAGATTTCTTTCAGGAGATCTATCAAGAGGATAAGGTTATCTCCCCAGAGTATATTAAAGAGTGGTTAAATAATATATCCTTGCCCTCGCTCTCGTCAGATCAAAGAGCATTTTTAGATATGCCAGTTACGAAGGAAGAGGTGGTAGCCGTAATCTGCGGAAGTAAGAGTGGCAAGGCGGCAGGGCCAGGTGGCCTACCAGTAGAAATATATAAGCAGCTGGTGGAAGAGATTTCTCCTTTTCTGGTTTTGCTGTTCAACCAAATACTACAGGAAGGGGCACTTCCTCCCAGCTCCTGGAATAACGCCTCTATCACTTTAATACTTAAGCCTGGCAAGCCCCCCTCAGAGTGCGGATCATATCGTCCAATTTCCATTCTCAATGCTGATTATAAAATCTTTGCCGCTCTCTTGGCTATGAGACTGGGTAAGGTTGCCCCTGACATTCTTCATCCTAACCAGAAGGGTTTTGTAAAGGGTCGCCAGCTCTTTGAATTAACCTATGATCTGGTGGGAGCTATTGATATGGCTACTGCTAACTCTTTACCATTTGCAATCCTCACGTTGGACGCTACCAAGGCATTCGACAGAGTCAACTGGATGTACCTGTCGGGTGCCTTGGCCAAGTTCAACGTGGGTGAAGGTTTTTGCAGAGCCATACGACTCTTATATCAATGTCCATCGGCATCTGTTTTGGTTAATGGGGGCCTATCCGAGTCCTTTAAAATCACAAGAGGAACGCGGCAGGGCTGCCCTCTTTTTCCCTTGCTTTTCGATCTGTATATTGAGCCCTTCGCTCAGTTATTACGGGATAATGATACCATCAAGCCCTTTAAGTTCAAAGCATGGGAGAAGAAGGTGGCCCTGTATGCGGACGACGTTATGATCTTAACATCAGATATCAATACTGCCTTTCCCACTGCCATTAAGCTAGCCCTTGAATTTGGGAATGTTTCGGGGTACGAGGTGAATGCCTCAAAAACCGAAATTATGGCTTGGAATACTGATATGACTGGAGTCACCTTACCATTTAGCACAAGCTTGAGATATTTGGGGCTAAGAATTGTTAAAGACATCAATTTAATTGCGTCTACTAATCTATCTGTGGTTGCTAAGGAATGTCGGAAACTAATGGATGCTTGGGGACACCTCTCCCTGTCAGTTCTGGGACGTGCAAATCTGGTCAAAATGTCCATACTGCCAAAATTCACGTTTTTATTTAATACTATTCCACTATATTTCGATAAACTTTCTTTGTCCAAGTTACAGGCCAACATTAGTTCTTTCATTTGGAAAAAAAAGAATGTTAGGATTGCATGGAAAAAAATAAGGCGGCGTCGTGAGAAGGGGGGACTAGCAGGACCTGATCTGCAGATTTACGCATGGGCTTTCCAGTTATCCCATGTCCGTATGCTTTTAAAAATGCCATCTGATCAGGGGATAGGGACAATGTTTTCCACTATGTTGGAGGTGGAAGGAATTGGGCAGTCCGGTTTTTTATTTAAGTTTGGTGATCCCAAGTACTTTAAGAAGGTTAAACTCAAGGTGTTACAGAGTTTTGCCAAAACTTGGTTTAACATCAGATCATCGATTAATTTGGGATACTATTCAGATAGAGCACCCATTTGGGATTTACCGGTGCCCCCGGCCTGGTCGAAGGATGTACTATCAGCCCCTTTGAAAGAGGCAGGCATATCAGTTTGGGGGCACCTGTTTACTGATGGGGTGTTGCTTCCTTGGGAATTCTTGAGCAATAAAATAGGTCCCATTTTTTCTAGATTTAAATTTCTTCAAATATCAAGCTGGGCACAGGCTCTTCATAGTCAAAATCCTCGTTGTAAGAATTTGCCTGTTGGGGGCAGTAGTCAACTGGTATCTCTTTTAATGGACAAACCGCCTGTCTTAAAGGAGATCTCCCTGTGGTATAACTCAATACTTGAGGAACTTGACGGGGAATTTAATCTACCTGAACAACTCTGGGGCTCTGTGATATCTAGCTGCAATCTGCATGATCTTTGGATAAAATCCTGCACAGTTATGTGGGACGTAGTTAAGCCAGCTTGGCTTAGAAGAAATCACTTATTTACTATACATAGGGCATACTACTCCCCACAGAGGCTGTCTAAGTTTTCTGGAGCCGCTCAGGTGTCTTGTCCCCGATGTGGTCTTATATCCGCTTCTGACCCCCACATGCTTTTTGAATGCCCCCAACTGTCATCTTACTGGGACGCTATTGGCAAGAATCTTACATCTTCTCTGGGTTTTTCAGTTATTATAGATCTTAAGCTAGTAGTCTTTGGTATTCTGGACTCGGTTCAGACTCCAGTCAATAATCTTATCTTTTACTGTATGTTGGCAGCACGTAGGGAAATTTGCAAGCGTTGGAAAGAAGCTGATCCCCCTACTTTATCTGACTGGTGTTCATCAATTTTCCAAATCTCGAAACTTGATTTGGCCAGGTCTGGAAATCCTAGGAAAAGAGCTTTCTGGCTGTTGCTAGATTGGATAGTGTAAGTAGCGGGGTTTTTTTTTTTTTTTTTTCTTCCCCCAGTCCTATGATTATCTTGCCATGACACGTTTTGCTGCTTTATGTAGCTTATACCTGCCCAAATGGTCAGTTCTGGCTGTATTGGCAGTTGCCGGCTTAACATCTTGGCTCCGGGCTGTATATGTATGTTTGGCAATTGCACAAGGGTTGGGCCCTCCTCGGTCAGCCGCCATCCCTTACCAGTTTTATCACTGAGTCTGCTTGCCTTCTATCTCACAAGCCCGTTTTGTCTTGTTTGTTCAGCTAGGTCTTTGCAGTCATGACATAGATGAAGACAAAAAAAAAAAAAAAAAAAAAAAAAATGACTCTAAACACACTTATTTTTGTTCCAAAAGTGATAATTCACATGCAATACTCATTTACAGTCAAAAAATTTTAAATAAAAAAATGAACATTTCTGACCATCTGGAGAAGGTTCAACAAGTCACGGGTCATCGTTTTTCATCAGAAAATTGATTTTTTTGGACTGTAGAAAAATTGATTCAAAATTTCATTTGGATTGTGCCTCATGTTGAATAACTACTTTTTAAAGCCTCAATGTGACCAAAAGTGCCATTTTTAAAGACTTTTTCTCCTACTCAGAAGCTTCTATTTCAACTAATTTGAGGCATTAAAATGACTCTAAACTCACCTATTTTAGTTCCAAAAGTGATAATTTACATGCAATAGTCATTTACAGTCAAAAAATTAAAAATTAAAAAATAAAAATTTCTGACCATCTGGAGAAAGTTTGACAGGTCACGCACGGGTCATCGTTTTTCATCAGAAAATTGATTTTTTGGACTGTAGAAAACTTGATTCGAAATGTCATTTGGATTGTGCCTCATGTTGAATAACTACTTTGTGAAGCCTCAATGTGACCAAAATTGCCATTTTTATAGACTTTTTCTCCTACTCAGAAGCTTTTATTTCCACCAATTTCAGGCATTAAAATGACTCTAAACACACTTATTTTAGTTCCAAAAGTGATCATTCACATGCAATAGTCATTTACAGTCAAAAAATTAAACATAAAAAGTTAAAATTTCTGACCATCTGGAGAAAGTTTGACAGGTCATGGGTCATCGTTTTTCATGAGAAAATAGATTTTTTGGACTGTAAAAAAATTGATTTATAATGTCATTTGGATTTTGCCTCATTTTGAATACCTACTTTTTATGGCCTCAATGTACCCAAAATTGCCATTTTTACAGATTTTTACTCCTACTCAGAAGCTTCTATTTAAACTAATTTCAGGCATTAAAATGACTCTAAACACACTTATTTTTGTTCCAAAAGTGATCATTCACATGCAATAGTCATTTACAGGCAAAAAATTTAAAATAAAAAAATTAACATTTCTGACCATCTGGAGAAAGTTCAACAGGTCACGGGTCATCGTTTTTCATCAGAAAATTTATTTTTTGGACTGTAGAAAAATTGATTCAAAATGTCATTTGGATTGTGCCTCATGTGGAATAACTACTTTTTAAAGCCTCAATGTGACCAACATCTCCATTTTTACAGACTTTTTCTCCTACTCAGAAGATTCTATTTCAACCAATTTCAGGCATTTAAATGACTCTAAACACACCTATTTTAGTTCCAAAAGTGATAATTCACTTGCAATAGTCATTTACAGTCAAAAAACTTAAAAATTAAAAAATTAAAATTTCTGACCATCTGGAGAAAGTTCAACAGGTCACGGGTCATTGTTTTTCATCAGAAAATTGATTTTTTGGACTGTAGAAAACTTGATTCGAAATGTCATTTGGATTGTGCCTCATGTTGAATAACTACTTTGTGAAGCCTCAATGTGACCAAAATTGCCATTTTTATAGACTTTTTCTCCTACTCAGAAGCTTTTATTTCCACCAATTTCAGGCATTAAAATGACTCAAAACACACTTATTTTAGTTCCAAAAGTGATAATTCACATGCAATAGTCATTTACAGTCAAAATATTAAACATTAAAAAATTACCATTTCTGACCATCTGCAGAAAGTTCGACAGGTAACGGGTCATCGTTTTTCATCAGAAAATGGATTTTTTGGACTGTCGAAAAATTGATTCATAATGTCATTTGGAATGTGCCTCATGTTGAATAACTACTTTTTAAAGCCTCAATGTGACCAAAATTGCCATTATTACAGACTTATTCTCCTATTCAGAAGCTTCTATTTCGACCAATTTCAGGCATTAAAGTAACTCTAAACACACTTATTTTTGTTCCAAAAGTGATAATTTACATGGAATAGTCATTTGCAGTCCAAAAATTAAACATTAAAAAATTTCCATTTCTGACAATCTGGAGAAATTTCGACAGGTCACGGGTCATCGTTTTTCATCAGAAAATTGATTTTTTGGACTGTAGAAAAATTGATTCAAAATGTCATTTGGAATGTGCCTCATGTTTAAAAACTACTTTTTAAAGCCTCAATGTGACCAAAATTGCCATTTTTACAGACTTTTTCTCCTACTCAGAAGCTTCTATTGTGACCAATTTCAGGCATTAAAATGACTCTAAACGCACATATTTTAGTTCCAAGAGTTATAATTCACACGCAACCGTCATTTCCAGTCCAAAAATGAAACATTAAAAAAATACCATTTCTAACCATCTGGAGAGAGTTCGACAGGTCACAGATCATCGTTTTTCAGCAGAAAATTGATTTTTTGGACTGTAGAAAAATTGATTCAAAATGTCATTTGGATTGTGCCTCATGTTGAATAACTACTTTTTAAAGCCTAAATGTGACCAAAATTGCCATTATTACAGACTTTCTCTCCTACTCAGAAGCTTCTATTTCGACCAATTTCAGGCATTAAACTCATTCTAAACACACCTATTTTAGTTCCAAAAGTGATAATTCACATGCAATTGTCATTTACAGTAAAAAAATTAAACATTAAAAAATTCAGATTTCTGACCATCTGGAGAAAGTTCGACAGCTCACAGCTCATCGTTTTTCATGAGAAAATTGATTTTTTGGAAGGTAGAAAAATTGATTCAAAATGTCATTTGGATTGTGCCTCATGTTGAGGAACTACTTTTTAAAGCATTAATGTGAACAAAATCGCCATTCTTACAGACTTTTTCTCCTACTCAGAAGCTTCTATTTCCACCAATTTCAGGCATTAAACTCACTCTAAACACACTTACTTTAGTTCCAAAAGTGATAATTCACATGCAATAGTCATTTTACAGTCAAAATATTAAACATGAAAAAATTACCATTTCTGACCATCTGGAGAAAGTTCGACAGGTCACAGGGTCATCGTTTTTCATCAGAAAATTGATTTTTTGGAATGTAGAAAAATTGATTCAAAATGTCATTTGGACTGTGCCTCATGTTGAATAACTACTTTTTAAAGCCTCAATATGACCAAAATGGCCATTTTTACAGACTTTTTCTCCTACTCAGAAGGTTCTATTTCAACCAATTTCAGGCATTAAAATGACTCTAAACACACCTATTTTAGTTCCAAAAGTGATAATTTACATGCAATAGTCATTTACAGTCAAAAAATTAAACATTAAAAAAATACCATTTCTGACCATGTGTAGAAAGTTCCACAGGTCACGTGTCATCATTTTTCATCAGAAAATTGATTTTTTGGACTGTAGAAAAATTGATTCAAAATGTCATTTGGATTGTGCTTCATGTTGAATAACTACTTTTTAAATCCTCAATGTGAACAAAATTGCCATTTTTACAGCCTTTTTCTCCTATGTAGAAGCTTCTATTTCGACCAATTTCAGGCACTAAAATGACTCTAAACACACTTATTTTAGTTCCAAAAGTGATAATTCACATGCAATAGTCATTTACAGTCAAAGAATTTAAAAAATAAAATTTCTGACCATCTGGAGAAAGTTGAACAGGTCACTGGTCATCGTTTTTCATCAGAAAATTGATTTTTTGGACTGTAGAAAACTTGATTCGAAATGTCATTTGGATTGTGCCTCATGTTGAATAACTACTTTGTGAATCCTCAATGTGACCAAAATTACCATTTTTATAGACTTTTTCTCCTACTCAGAAGCTTTTATTTCCACCAATTTCAGGCATTGAAATGACTCTACACACAATTATTTTAGTTCCAAAAGTGATAATTCACATGCAATAGTCATTTACAGGCAAAAAATGTAAAATAAAAAAATTAACATTTCTGACCATCTGGAGAAAGTTCAACAGGTCACGGGTCATCGTTTTTCATCAGAAAATTGATTTTTTGGACTGTAGAAAAATTGATTCAAAATGTCATTTGGATTGTGCCTCATGTTGAATAACTACTTTTAGAGCCTCACTATGACCAAAATTACCATTTTTACAGACTTTTTCTCCTACTCAGAAGCTTATATTTCAACCAATTTCCGGCATTAAAATGACTCTAAACACACTTATTTTAGTTCCAAAAGTGATAATTCACATGCAATAGTCATTTACAGTCAAAAAATTAAACATTAAAAAATTACCATTTCTGACCATCTGGAGAAAGTTCGACAGGTCACGGGTCATCGTTTTCCATCAGAAAATTGATTTTTTGGACTGTAGAAAAATTGATTCAAAATGTAATTTGGACTGTGCCTCATTTTGAAAAACTACTTTTTAAAGCCTCAATGTGACCAAAATTGCAATTTTTCCAGGCTTTTTCTCCTACTCAGAAGCTTCTATTTCAACCAATTTCAGACATTAAAAGGACTCTAAACACACCTATTTTAGTTCCATAAGTGATAATTCACATGCAATAGTCATTTACAGTCAAAAAACTTAAAAATAAAAAAAAAAAAATTTCTGACCATCTGGAGAAAGTTCAACAGGTCACGGGTCATCGTTTCTCATGAGAAAATTGATTTTTTAGACAGTAGAAAAATTGATTCAAAATGTCATTTGGATTGCGCCTCATGTTGAATAACTACTTTTTAAAACCTCAATGTGACCAAAATTGCCATTTTTATAGACTTTTCTCCTACTCAGAAGCTTCTATTTCGACCAATTTCAGGCATTAAAATGACTCTAAACACACTTATTTTAGTTCCAAAAGTGATCATTCACATGCAATAGTCATTTACAGTCAAAAAATTAAAAAATTAAAAATTAAAATTTCTGACCATCTGGAGAAAGTTTGACAGGTCATGGGTCATCGTTTTTCATGAGAAAATTGATTTTTTGGACTGTAAAAAAATTGATTCATAATGTCATTTGGATTTTGCCTCATTTTGAATAAGTACTTTTTATGGCCTCAATGTACCCAAAATTGCCATTTTTACAGATTTTTACTCCTACTCAGAAGCTTCTATTTAAACTAATTTCAGGCATTAAAATGACTCTAAACACACTTATTTTTGTTCCAAAAGTGATAATTCACATGCAATACTCATTTACAGTCAAAAAATTTTAAATAAAAAAATGAACATTTCTGACCATCTGGAGAAGGTTCAACAAGTCACGGGTCATCGTTTTTCATCAGAAAATTGATTTTTTGGACTGTAGAAAAATTGATTCAAAATTTCATTTGGATTGTGCCTCATGTTGAATAACTACTTTTTAAAGCCTCAATGTGACCAAAAGTGCCATTTTTAAAGACTTTTTCTCCTACTCAGAAGCTTCTATTTCAACTAATTTGAGGCATTAAAATGACTCTAAACACACCTATTTTAGTTCCAAAAGTGATAATTTACATGCAATAGTCATTTACAGTCAAAAAATTAAAAATTAAAAAATAAAAATTTCTGACCATCTGGAGAAAGTTTGACAGGTCACGCACGGGTCATCGTTTTTCATCAGAAAATTGATTTTTTGGACTGTAGAAAACTTGATTCGAAATGTCATTTGGATTGTGCCTCATGTTGAATAACTACTTTGTGAAGCCTCAATGTGACCAAAATTGCCATTTTTATAGACTTTTTCTCCTACTCAGAAGCTTTTATTTCCACCAATTTCAGGCATTAAAATGACTCTAAACACACTTATTTTAGTTCCAAAAGTGATAATTCACATGAAATAGTCATTTACAGTCAAAAAATTAAACATAAAAAATTAGAATTTCTGACCATCTGGAGAAAGTTTGACAGGTCACGGGTCATCGTTTTTCATGAGAAAATTGATTTTTTGGACTGTAAAAAAATTGATTTATAATGTCATTTGGATTTTGCCTCATTTTGAATACCTACTTTTTATGGCCTCAATGTACCCAAAATTGCCATTTTTACAGATTTTTACTCCTACTCAGAAGCTTCTATTTAAACTAATTTCAGGCATTAAAATGACTCTAAACACACTTATTTTAGTTCCAAAAGTGATCATTCACATGCAATAGTCATTTAAAGGCAAAAAAATTAAAATAAAAAAATTAACATTTCTGACCATCTGGAGAAAGTTCAACAGGTCACGGGTCATCGTTTTTCATCAGAAAATTTATTTTTTGGACTGTAGAAAAATTGATTCAAAATGTCATTTGGATTGTGCCTCATGTGGAATAACTACTTTTTAAAGCCTCAATGTGACCAACATTTCCATTTTTACAGACTTTTTCTCCTACTCAGAAGATTCTATTTCAACCAATTTCAGGCATTTAAATGACTCTAAACACACCTATTTTAGTTCCATAAGTGATAATTCACATGCAATAGTCATTTACAGTCAAAAAATTTTAAATAAAAAAATGAACATTTCTGACCATCTGGAGAAGGTTCAACAAGTCACGGGTCATCGTTTTTCATCAGAAAATTGATTTTTTGGACTGTAGAAAAATTGATTCAAAATTTCATTTGGATTGTGCCTCATGTTGAATAACTACTTTTTAAAGCCTCAATGTGACCAAAAGTGCCATTTTTAAAGACTTTTTCTCCTACTCAGAAGCTTCTATTTCAACTAATTTGAGGCATTAAAATGACTCTAAACACACCTATTTTAGTTCCAAAAGTGATAATTTACATGCAATAGTCATTTACAGTCAAAAAATTAAAAATTAAAAAATAAAAATTTCTGACCATCTGGAGAAAGTTTGACAGGTCACGCACGGGTCATCGTTTTTCATCAGAAAATTGATTTTTTGGACTGTAGAAAACTTGATTCGAAATGTCATTTGGATTGTGCCTCATGTTGAATAACTACTTTGTGAAGCCTCAATGTGACCAAAATTGCCATTTTTATAGACTTTTTCTCCTACTCAGAAGCTTTTATTTCCACCAATTTCAGGCATTAAAATGACTCTAAACACACTTATTTTAGTTCCAAAAGTGATAATTCACATGAAATAGTCATTTACAGTCAAAAAATTAAACATAAAAAATTAGAATTTCTGACCATCTGGAGAAAGTTTGACAGGTCACGGGTCATCGTTTTTCATGAGAAAATTGATTTTTTGGACTGTAAAAAAATTGATTTATAATGTCATTTGGATTTTGCCTCATTTTGAATACCTACTTTTTATGGCCTCAATGTACCCAAAATTGCCATTTTTACAGATTTTTACTCCTACTCAGAAGCTTCTATTTAAACTAATTTCAGGCATTAAAATGACTCTAAACACACTTATTTTAGTTCCAAAAGTGATCATTCACATGCAATAGTCATTTACAGGCAAAAAATTTAAAATAAAAAAATTAACATTTCTGACCATCTGGAGAAAGTTCAACAGGTCACGGGTCATCGTTTTTCATCAGAAAATTTATTTTTTGGACTGTAGAAAAATTGATTCAAAATGTCATTTGGATTGTGCCTCATGTGGAATAACTACTTTTTAAAGCCTCAATGTGACCAACATTTCCATTTTTACAGACTTTTTCTCCTACTCAGAAAATTCTATTTCAACCAATTTCAGGCATTTAAATGACTCTAAACACACCTATTTTAGTTCCAAAAGTGATAATTCACTTGCAATAGTCATTTACAGTCAAAAAACTTAAAAATTAAAAAATTAAAATTTCTGACCATCTGGAGAAAGTTCAACAGGTCACGGGTCATTGTTTTTCATCAGAAAATTGATTTTTTGGACTGTAGAAAACTTGATTCGAAATGTCATTTGGATTGTGCCTCATGTTGAATAACTACTTTGTGAAGCCTCAATGTGACCAAAATTGCCATTTTTATAGACTTTTTCTCCTACTCAGAAGCTTTTATTTCCACCAATTTCAGGCATTAAAATGACTCAAAACACACTTATTTTAGTTCCAAAAGTGATAATTCACATGCAATAGTCATTTACAGTCAAAATATTAAACATTAAAAAATTACCATTTCTGACCATCTGCAGAAAGTTCGACAGGTAACGGGTCATCGTTTTTTATCAGAAAATGGATTTTTTGGACTGTCGAAAAATTGATTCATAATGTCATTTGGAATGTGCCTCATGTTGAATAACTACTTTTTAAAGCCTCAATGTGACCAAAATTGCCATTATTACAGACTTATTCTCCTATTCAGAAGCTTCTATTTCGACCAATTTCAGGCATTACAGTAACTCTAAACACACTTATTTTTGTTCCAAAAGTGATAATTTACATGGAATAGTCATTTGCAGTCCAAAAATTAAACATTAAAAAATTTCCATTTCTGACAATCTGGAGAAATTTCGACAGGTCACGGGTCATCGTTTTTCATCAGAAAATTGATTTTTTGGACTGTAGAAAAATTTATTCAAAATGTCATTTGGAATGTGCCTCATGTTTAAAAACTACTTTTTAAAGCCTCAATGTGACCAAAATTGCCATTTTTACAGACTTTTTCTCCTACTCAGAAGCTTCTATTGTGACCAATTTCAGGCATTAAAATGACTCTAAACGCACATATTTTAGTTCCAAGAGTTATAATTCACACGCAACCGTCATTTCCAGTCCAAAAATGAAACATTAAAAAAATACCATTTCTAACCATCTGGAGAGAGTTCGACAGGTCACAGATCATCGTTTTTCATCAGAAAATTGATTTTTTGGACTGTAGAAAACTTGATTCGAAATGTCATTTGGATTGTGCCTCATGTTGAATAACTACTTTGTGAAGCCTCAATGTGACCAAAATTGCCATTTTTATAGACTTTTTCTCCTACTCAGAAGCTTTTATTTCCACCAATTTCAGGCATTAAAATGACTCAAAACACACTTATTTTAGTTCCAAAAGTGATAATTCACATGCAATAGTCATTTACAGTCAAAATATTAAACATTAAAAAATTACCATTTCTGACCATCTGCAGAAAGTTCGACAGGTAACGGGTCATCGTTTTTCATCAGAAAATGGATTTTTTGGACTGTCGAAAAATTGATTCATAATGTCATTTGGAATGTGCCTCATGTTGAATAACTACTTTTTAAAGCCTCAATGTGACCAAAATTGCCATTATTACAGACTTATTCTCCTATTCAGAAGCTTCTATTTCGACCAATTTCAGGCATTACAGTAACTCTAAACACACTTATTTTTGTTCCAAAAGTGATAATTTACATGGAATAGTCATTTGCAGTCCAAAAATTAAACATTAAAAAATTTCCATTTCTGACAATCTGGAGAAATTTCGACAGGTCACGGGTCATCGTTTTTCATCAGAAAATTGATTTTTTGGACTGTAGAAAAATTTATTCAAAATGTCATTTGGAATGTGCCTCATGTTTAAAAACTACTTTTTAAAGCCTCAATGTGACCAAAATTGCCATTTTTACAGACTTTTTCTCCTACTCAGAAGCTTCTATTGTGACCAATTTCAGGCATTAAAATGACTCTAAACGCACATATTTTAGTTCCAAGAGTTATAATTCACACGCAACCGTCATTTCCAGTCCAAAAATGAAACATTAAAAAAATACCATTTCTAACCATCTGGAGAGAGTTCGACAGGTCACAGATCATCGTTTTTCAGCAGAAAATTGATTTTTTGGACTGTAGAAAAATTGATTCAAAATGTCATTTGGATTGTGCCTCATGTTGAATAACTACTTTTTAAAGCCTAAATGTGACCAAAATTGCCATTATTACAGACTTTCTCTCCTACTCAGAAGCTTCTATTTCGACCAATTTCAGGCATTAAACTCATTCTAAACACACCTATTTTAGTTCCAAAAGTGATAATTCACATGCAATTGTCATTTACAGTAAAAAAATTAAACATTAAAAAATTCCGATTTCTGACCATCTGGAGAAGGTTCAACAAGTCACGGGTCATCGTTTTTCATCAGAAAATTGATTTTTTTGGACTGTAGAAAAATTGATTCAAAATTTCATTTGGATTGTGCCTCATGTTGAATAACTACTTTTTAAAGCCTCAATGTGACCAAAAGTGCCATTTTTAAAGACTTTTTCTCCTACTCAGAAGCTTCTATTTCAACTAATTTGAGGCATTAAAATGACTCTAAACTCACCTATTTTAGTTCCAAAAGTGATAATTTACATGCAATAGTCATTTACAGTCAAAAAATTAAAAATTAAAAAATAAAAATTTCTGACCATCTGGAGAAAGTTTGACAGGTCACGCACGGGTCATCGTTTTTCATCAGAAAATTGATTTTTTGGACTGTAGAAAACTTGATTCGAAATGTCATTTGGATTGTGCCTCATGTTGAATAACTACTTTGTGAAGCCTCAATGTGACCAAAATTGCCATTTTTATAGACTTTTTCTCCTACTCAGAAGCTTTTATTTCCACCAATTTCAGGCATTAAAATGACTCTAAACACACTTATTTTAGTTCCAAAAGTGATCATTCACATGCAATAGTCATTTACAGTCAAAAAATTAAACATAAAAAGTTAAAATTTCTGACCATCTGGAGAAAGTTTGACAGGTCATGGGTCATCGTTTTTCATGAGAAAATAGATTTTTTGGACTGTAAAAAAATTGATTTATAATGTCATTTGGATTTTGCCTCATTTTGAATACCTACTTTTTATGGCCTCAATGTACCCAAAATTGCCATTTTTACAGATTTTTACTCCTACTCAGAAGCTTCTATTTAAACTAATTTCAGGCATTAAAATGACTCTAAACACACTTATTTTTGTTCCAAAAGTGATCATTCACATGCAATAGTCATTTACAGGCAAAAAATTTAAAATAAAAAAATTAACATTTCTGACCATCTGGAGAAAGTTCAACAGGTCACGGGTCATCGTTTTTCATCAGAAAATTTATTTTTTGGACTGTAGAAAAATTGATTCAAAATGTCATTTGGATTGTGCCTCATGTGGAATAACTACTTTTTAAAGCCTCAATGTGACCAACATCTCCATTTTTACAGACTTTTTCTCCTACTCAGAAGATTCTATTTCAACCAATTTCAGGCATTTAAATGACTCTAAACACACCTATTTTAGTTCCAAAAGTGATAATTCACTTGCAATAGTCATTTACAGTCAAAAAACTTAAAAATTAAAAAATTAAAATTTCTGACCATCTGGAGAAAGTTCAACAGGTCACGGGTCATTGTTTTTCATCAGAAAATTGATTTTTTGGACTGTAGAAAACTTGATTCGAAATGTCATTTGGATTGTGCCTCATGTTGAATAACTACTTTGTGAAGCCTCAATGTGACCAAAATTGCCATTTTTATAGACTTTTTCTCCTACTCAGAAGCTTTTATTTCCACCAATTTCAGGCATTAAAATGACTCAAAACACACTTATTTTAGTTCCAAAAGTGATAATTCACATGCAATAGTCATTTACAGTCAAAATATTAAACATTAAAAAATTACCATTTCTGACCATCTGCAGAAAGTTCGACAGGTAACGGGTCATCGTTTTTCATCAGAAAATGGATTTTTTGGACTGTCGAAAAATTGATTCATAATGTCATTTGGAATGTGCCTCATGTTGAATAACTACTTTTTAAAGCCTCAATGTGACCAAAATTGCCATTATTACAGACTTATTCTCCTATTCAGAAGCTTCTATTTCGACCAATTTCAGGCATTAAAGTAACTCTAAACACACTTATTTTTGTTCCAAAAGTGATAATTTACATGGAATAGTCATTTGCAGTCCAAAAATTAAACATTAAAAAATTTCCATTTCTGACAATCTGGAGAAATTTCGACAGGTCACGGGTCATCGTTTTTCATCAGAAAATTGATTTTTTGGACTGTAGAAAAATTGATTCAAAATGTCATTTGGAATGTGCCTCATGTTTAAAAACTACTTTTTAAAGCCTCAATGTGACCAAAATTGCCATTTTTACAGACTTTTTCTCCTACTCAGAAGCTTCTATTGTGACCAATTTCAGGCATTAAAATGACTCTAAACGCACATATTTTAGTTCCAAGAGTTATAATTCACACGCAACCGTCATTTCCAGTCCAAAAATGAAACATTAAAAAAATACCATTTCTAACCATCTGGAGAGAGTTCGACAGGTCACAGATCATCGTTTTTCAGCAGAAAATTGATTTTTTGGACTGTAGAAAAATTGATTCAAAATGTCATTTGGATTGTGCCTCATGTTGAATAACTACTTTTTAAAGCCTAAATGTGACCAAAATTGCCATTATTACAGACTTTCTCTCCTACTCAGAAGCTTCTATTTCGACCAATTTCAGGCATTAAACTCATTCTAAACACACCTATTTTAGTTCCAAAAGTGATAATTCACATGCAATTGTCATTTACAGTAAAAAAATTAAACATTAAAAAATTCAGATTTCTGACCATCTGGAGAAAGTTCGACAGCTCACAGCTCATCGTTTTTCATGAGAAAATTGATTTTTTGGAAGGTAGAAAAATTGATTCAAAATGTCATTTGGATTGTGCCTCATGTTGAGGAACTACTTTTTAAAGCATTAATGTGAACAAAATCGCCATTCTTACAGACTTTTTCTCCTACTCAGAAGCTTCTATTTCCACCAATTTCAGGCATTAAACTCACTCTAAACACACTTACTTTAGTTCCAAAAGTGATAATTCACATGCAATAGTCATTTTACAGTCAAAATATTAAACATGAAAAAATTACCATTTCTGACCATCTGGAGAAAGTTCGACAGGTCACAGGGTCATCGTTTTTCATCAGAAAATTGATTTTTTGGAATGTAGAAAAATTGATTCAAAATGTCATTTGGACTGTGCCTCATGTTGAATAACTACTTTTTAAAGCCTCAATATGACCAAAATGGCCATTTTTACAGACTTTTTCTCCTACTCAGAAGGTTCTATTTCAACCAATTTCAGGCATTAAAATGACTCTAAACACACCTATTTTAGTTCCAAAAGTGATAATTTACATGCAATAGTCATTTACAGTCAAAAAATTAAACATTAAAAAAATACCATTTCTGACCATGTGTAGAAAGTTCCACAGGTCACGTGTCATCATTTTTCATCAGAAAATTGATTTTTTGGACTGTAGAAAAATTGATTCAAAATGTCATTTGGATTGTGCTTCATGTTGAATAACTACTTTTTAAATCCTCAATGTGAACAAAATTGCCATTTTTACAGCCTTTTTCTCCTATGTAGAAGCTTCTATTTCGACCAATTTCAGGCACTAAAATGACTCTAAACACACTTATTTTAGTTCCAAAAGTGATAATTCACATGCAATAGTCATTTACAGTCAAAGAATTTAAAAAATAAAATTTCTGACCATCTGGAGAAAGTTGAACAGGTCACTGGTCATCGTTTTTCATCAGAAAATTGATTTTTTGGACTGTAGAAAACTTGATTCGAAATGTCATTTGGATTGTGCCTCATGTTGAATAACTACTTTGTGAATCCTCAATGTGACCAAAATTACCATTTTTATAGACTTTTTCTCCTACTCAGAAGCTTTTATTTCCACCAATTTCAGGCATTGAAATGACTCTACACACAATTATTTTAGTTCCAAAAGTGATAATTCACATGCAATAGTCATTTACAGGCAAAAAATGTAAAATAAAAAAATTAACATTTCTGACCATCTGGAGAAAGTTCAACAGGTCACGGGTCATCGTTTTTCATCAGAAAATTGATTTTTTGGACTGTAGAAAAATTGATTCAAAATGTCATTTGGATTGTGCCTCATGTTGAATAACTACTTTTAGAGCCTCACTATGACCAAAATTACCATTTTTACAGACTTTTTCTCCTACTCAGAAGCTTATATTTCAACCAATTTCCGGCATTAAAATGACTCTAAACACACTTATTTTAGTTCCAAAAGTGATAATTCACATGCAATAGTCATTTACAGTCAAAAAATTAAACATTAAAAAATTACCATTTCTGACCATCTGGAGAAAGTTCGACAGGTCACGGGTCATCGTTTTCCATCAGAAAATTGATTTTTTGGACTGTAGAAAAATTGATTCAAAATGTAATTTGGACTGTGCCTCATTTTGAAAAACTACTTTTTAAAGCCTCAATGTGACCAAAATTGCAATTTTTCCAGGCTTTTTCTCCTACTCAGAAGCTTCTATTTCAACCAATTTCAGACATTAAAAGGACTCTAAACACACCTATTTTAGTTCCATAAGTGATAATTCACATGCAATAGTCATTTACAGTCAAAAAACTTAAAAATAAAAAAAAAAAAATTTCTGACCATCTGGAGAAAGTTCAACAGGTCACGGGTCATCGTTTCTCATGAGAAAATTGATTTTTTAGACAGTAGAAAAATTGATTCAAAATGTCATTTGGATTGCGCCTCATGTTGAATAACTACTTTTTAAAACCTCAATGTGACCAAAATTGCCATTTTTATAGACTTTTCTCCTACTCAGAAGCTTCTATTTCGACCAATTTCAGGCATTAAAATGACTCTAAACACACTTATTTTAGTTCCAAAAGTGATCATTCACATGCAATAGTCATTTACAGTCAAAAAATTAAAAAATTAAAAATTAAAATTTCTGACCATCTGGAGAAAGTTTGACAGGTCATGGGTCATCGTTTTTCATGAGAAAATTGATTTTTTGGACTGTAAAAAAATTGATTCATAATGTCATTTGGATTTTGCCTCATTTTGAATAAGTACTTTTTATGGCCTCAATGTACCCAAAATTGCCATTTTTACAGATTTTTACTCCTACTCAGAAGCTTCTATTTAAACTAATTTCAGGCATTAAAATGACTCTAAACACACTTATTTTTGTTCCAAAAGTGATAATTCACATGCAATACTCATTTACAGTCAAAAAATTTTAAATAAAAAAATGAACATTTCTGACCATCTGGAGAAGGTTCAACAAGTCACGGGTCATCGTTTTTCATCAGAAAATTGATTTTTTGGACTGTAGAAAAATTGATTCAAAATTTCATTTGGATTGTGCCTCATGTTGAATAACTACTTTTTAAAGCCTCAATGTGACCAAAAGTGCCATTTTTAAAGACTTTTTCTCCTACTCAGAAGCTTCTATTTCAACTAATTTGAGGCATTAAAATGACTCTAAACACACCTATTTTAGTTCCAAAAGTGATAATTTACATGCAATAGTCATTTACAGTCAAAAAATTAAAAATTAAAAAATAAAAATTTCTGACCATCTGGAGAAAGTTTGACAGGTCACGCACGGGTCATCGTTTTTCATCAGAAAATTGATTTTTTGGACTGTAGAAAACTTGATTCGAAATGTCATTTGGATTGTGCCTCATGTTGAATAACTACTTTGTGAAGCCTCAATGTGACCAAAATTGCCATTTTTATAGACTTTTTCTCCTACTCAGAAGCTTTTATTTCCACCAATTTCAGGCATTAAAATGACTCTAAACACACTTATTTTAGTTCCAAAAGTGATAATTCACATGAAATAGTCATTTACAGTCAAAAAATTAAACATAAAAAATTAGAATTTCTGACCATCTGGAGAAAGTTTGACAGGTCACGGGTCATCGTTTTTCATGAGAAAATTGATTTTTTGGACTGTAAAAAAATTGATTTATAATGTCATTTGGATTTTGCCTCATTTTGAATACCTACTTTTTATGGCCTCAATGTACCCAAAATTGCCATTTTTACAGATTTTTACTCCTACTCAGAAGCTTCTATTTAAACTAATTTCAGGCATTAAAATGACTCTAAACACACTTATTTTAGTTCCAAAAGTGATCATTCACATGCAATAGTCATTTAAAGGCAAAAAATTTAAAATAAAAAAATTAACATTTCTGACCATCTGGAGAAAGTTCAACAGGTCACGGGTCATCGTTTTTCATCAGAAAATTTATTTTTTGGACTGTAGAAAAATTGATTCAAAATGTCATTTGGATTGTGCCTCATGTGGAATAACTACTTTTTAAAGCCTCAATGTGACCAACATTTCCATTTTTACAGACTTTTTCTCCTACTCAGAAGATTCTATTTCAACCAATTTCAGGCATTTAAATGACTCTAAACACACCTATTTTAGTTCCATAAGTGATAATTCACATGCAATAGTCATTTACAGTCAAAAAATTTTAAATAAAAAAATGAACATTTCTGACCATCTGGAGAAGGTTCAACAAGTCACGGGTCATCGTTTTTCATCAGAAAATTGATTTTTTGGACTGTAGAAAAATTGATTCAAAATTTCATTTGGATTGTGCCTCATGTTGAATAACTACTTTTTAAAGCCTCAATGTGACCAAAAGTGCCATTTTTAAAGACTTTTTCTCCTACTCAGAAGCTTCTATTTCAACTAATTTGAGGCATTAAAATGACTCTAAACACACCTATTTTAGTTCCAAAAGTGATAATTTACATGCAATAGTCATTTACAGTCAAAAAATTAAAAATTAAAAAATAAAAATTTCTGACCATCTGGAGAAAGTTTGACAGGTCACGCACGGGTCATCGTTTTTCATCAGAAAATTGATTTTTTGGACTGTAGAAAACTTGATTCGAAATGTCATTTGGATTGTGCCTCATGTTGAATAACTACTTTGTGAAGCCTCAATGTGACCAAAATTGCCATTTTTATAGACTTTTTCTCCTACTCAGAAGCTTTTATTTCCACCAATTTCAGGCATTAAAATGACTCTAAACACACTTATTTTAGTTCCAAAAGTGATAATTCACATGAAATAGTCATTTACAGTCAAAAAATTAAACATAAAAAATTAGAATTTCTGACCATCTGGAGAAAGTTTGACAGGTCACGGGTCATCGTTTTTCATGAGAAAATTGATTTTTTGGACTGTAAAAAAATTGATTTATAATGTCATTTGGATTTTGCCTCATTTTGAATACCTACTTTTTATGGCCTCAATGTACCCAAAATTGCCATTTTTACAGATTTTTACTCCTACTCAGAAGCTTCTATTTAAACTAATTTCAGGCATTAAAATGACTCTAAACACACTTATTTTAGTTCCAAAAGTGATCATTCACATGCAATAGTCATTTACAGGCAAAAAATTTAAAATAAAAAAATTAACATTTCTGACCATCTGGAGAAAGTTCAACAGGTCACGGGTCATCGTTTTTCATCAGAAAATTTATTTTTTGGACTGTAGAAAAATTGATTCAAAATGTCATTTGGATTGTGCCTCATGTGGAATAACTACTTTTTAAAGCCTCAATGTGACCAACATTTCCATTTTTACAGACTTTTTCTCCTACTCAGAAGATTCTATTTCAACCAATTTCAGGCATTTAAATGACTCTAAACACACCTATTTTAGTTCCAAAAGTGATAATTCACTTGCAATAGTCATTTACAGTCAAAAAACTTAAAAATTAAAAAATTAAAATTTCTGACCATCTGGAGAAAGTTCAACAGGTCACGGGTCATTGTTTTTCATCAGAAAATTGATTTTTTGGACTGTAGAAAACTTGATTCGAAATGTCATTTGGATTGTGCCTCATGTTGAATAACTACTTTGTGAAGCCTCAATGTGACCAAAATTGCCATTTTTATAGACTTTTTCTCCTACTCAGAAGCTTTTATTTCCACCAATTTCAGGCATTAAAATGACTCAAAACACACTTATTTTAGTTCCAAAAGTGATAATTCACATGCAATAGTCATTTACAGTCAAAATATTAAACATTAAAAAATTACCATTTCTGACCATCTGCAGAAAGTTCGACAGGTAACGGGTCATCGTTTTTTATCAGAAAATGGATTTTTTGGACTGTCGAAAAATTGATTCATAATGTCATTTGGAATGTGCCTCATGTTGAATAACTACTTTTTAAAGCCTCAATGTGACCAAAATTGCCATTATTACAGACTTATTCTCCTATTCAGAAGCTTCTATTTCGACCAATTTCAGGCATTACAGTAACTCTAAACACACTTATTTTTGTTCCAAAAGTGATAATTTACATGGAATAGTCATTTGCAGTCCAAAAATTAAACATTAAAAAATTTCCATTTCTGACAATCTGGAGAAATTTCGACAGGTCACGGGTCATCGTTTTTCATCAGAAAATTGATTTTTTGGACTGTAGAAAAATTTATTCAAAATGTCATTTGGAATGTGCCTCATGTTTAAAAACTACTTTTTAAAGCCTCAATGTGACCAAAATTGCCATTTTTACAGACTTTTTCTCCTACTCAGAAGCTTCTATTGTGACCAATTTCAGGCATTAAAATGACTCTAAACGCACATATTTTAGTTCCAAGAGTTATAATTCACACGCAACCGTCATTTCCAGTCCAAAAATGAAACATTAAAAAAATACCATTTCTAACCATCTGGAGAGAGTTCGACAGGTCACAGATCATCGTTTTTCATCAGAAAATTGATTTTTTGGACTGTAGAAAACTTGATTCGAAATGTCATTTGGATTGTGCCTCATGTTGAATAACTACTTTGTGAAGCCTCAATGTGACCAAAATTGCCATTTTTATAGACTTTTTCTCCTACTCAGAAGCTTTTATTTCCACCAATTTCAGGCATTAAAATGACTCAAAACACACTTATTTTAGTTCCAAAAGTGATAATTCACATGCAATAGTCATTTACAGTCAAAATATTAAACATTAAAAAATTACCATTTCTGACCATCTGCAGAAAGTTCGACAGGTAACGGGTCATCGTTTTTCATCAGAAAATGGATTTTTTGGACTGTCGAAAAATTGATTCATAATGTCATTTGGAATGTGCCTCATGTTGAATAACTACTTTTTAAAGCCTCAATGTGACCAAAATTGCCATTATTACAGACTTATTCTCCTATTCAGAAGCTTCTATTTCGACCAATTTCAGGCATTACAGTAACTCTAAACACACTTATTTTTGTTCCAAAAGTGATAATTTACATGGAATAGTCATTTGCAGTCCAAAAATTAAACATTAAAAAATTTCCATTTCTGACAATCTGGAGAAATTTCGACAGGTCACGGGTCATCGTTTTTCATCAGAAAATTGATTTTTTGGACTGTAGAAAAATTTATTCAAAATGTCATTTGGAATGTGCCTCATGTTTAAAAACTACTTTTTAAAGCCTCAATGTGACCAAAATTGCCATTTTTACAGACTTTTTCTCCTACTCAGAAGCTTCTATTGTGACCAATTTCAGGCATTAAAATGACTCTAAACGCACATATTTTAGTTCCAAGAGTTATAATTCACACGCAACCGTCATTTCCAGTCCAAAAATGAAACATTAAAAAAATACCATTTCTAACCATCTGGAGAGAGTTCGACAGGTCACAGATCATCGTTTTTCAGCAGAAAATTGATTTTTTGGACTGTAGAAAAATTGATTCAAAATGTCATTTGGATTGTGCCTCATGTTTAATAACTACTTTTTAAAGCCTAAATGTGACCAAAATTGCCATTATTACAGACTTTCTCTCCTACTCAGAAGCTTCTATTTCGACCAATTTCAGGCATTAAACTCATTCTAAACACACCTATTTTAGTTCCAAAAGTGATAATTCACATGCAATTGTCATTTACAGTAAAAAAATTAAACATTAAAAAATTCCGATTTCTGACCATCTGGAGAAAGTTCGACAGCTCACAGCTCATCGTTTTTCATGAGAAAATTGATTTTTTGGACTGTAGAAAAATTGATTCAAAATGTCATTTGGATTGTGCCTCATGTTGAATAACTACTTTTTAAAGCCTAAATGTGACCAAAATTGCCATTATTACAGACTTTCTCTCCTACTCAGAAGCTTCTATTTCGACCAATTTCAGGCATTAAACTCATTCTAAACACACCTATTTTAGTTCCAAAAGTGATAATTCACATGCAATTGTCATTTACAGTAAAAAAATTAAACATTAAAAAATTCCGATTTCTGACCATCTGGAGAAAGTTCGACAGCTCACAGCTCATCGTTTTTCATGAGAAAATTGATTTTTTGGACTGTAGAAAAATTGATTCAAAATGTCATTTGGATTGTGCCTCATGTTGAGAAACTACTTTTTAAAGCCTTAATGTGAACAAAATCGCCATTCTTACAGACTTTTTCTCCTACTCAGAAGCTTCTATTTCCACCAATTTCAGGCATTAAACTCACTCTAAACACACTTACTTTAGTTCCAAAAGTGATAATTCACATGCAATAGTCATTTTACAGTCAAAATATTAAACATGAAAAAATTACCATTTCTGACCATCTGGAGAAAGTTCGACAGGTCACAGGGTCATCGTTTTTCATCAGAAAATTGATTTTTTGGACTGTAGAAAAATTGATTCAAAATGTCATTTGGACTGTGCCTCATGTTGAATAACTACTTTTTAAAGCCTCAATATGACCAAAATGGCCATTTTTACAGACTTTTTCTCCTACTCAGAAGGTTCTATTTCAACCAATTTCAGGCATTAAAATGACTCTAAACACACCTATTTTAGATCCAAAAGTGATAATTCTCATGCAATAGTCATTTACAGTCAAAAAATTAAACATTAAAAAAATACCATTTCTGACCATGTGTAGAAAGTTCCACAGGTCACGTGTCATCATTTTTCATCAGAAAATTGATTTTTTGGACTGTAGAAAAATTGATTCAAAATGTCATTTGGATTGTGCTTCATGTTGAATAACTACTTTTTAAATCCTCAATGTGAACAAAATTGCCATTTTTACAGCCTTTTTCTCCTATGTAGAAGCTTCTATTTCGACCAATTTCAGGCACTAAAATGACTCTAAACACACTTATTTTAGTTCCAAAAGTGATAATTCACATGCAATAGTCATTTACAGTCAAAAAATTTAAAAAATAAAATTTCTGACCATCTGGAGAAAGTTCAACAGGTCACTGGTCATCGTTTTTCATCAGAAAATTGATTTTTTGGACTGTAGAAAACTTGATTCGAAATGTCATTTGGATTGTGCCTCATGTTGAATAACTACTTTGTGAAGCCTCAATGTGACCAAAATTACCATTTTTATAGACTTTTTCTCCTACTCAGAAGCTTTTATTTCCACCAATTTCAGGCATTGAAATGACTCTACACACAATTATTTTAGTTCCAAAAGTGATAATTCACATGCAATAGTCATTTACAGGCAAAAAATGTAAAATAAAAAAATTAACATTTCTGACCATCTGGAGAAAGTTCAACAGGTCACGGGTCATCGTTTTTCATCAGAAAATTGATTTTTTGGACTGTAGAAAAATTGATTCAAAATGTCATTTGGATTGTGCCTCATGTTGAATAACTACTTTTAGAGCCTCACTATGACCAAAATTACCATTTTTACAGACTTTTTCTCCTACTCAGAAGCTTATATTTCAACCAATTTCCGGCATTAAAATGACTCTAAACACACTTATTTTAGTTCCAAAAGTGATAATTCACATGCAATAGTCATTTACAGTCAAAAAATTAAACATTAAAAAATTACCATTTCTGACCATCTGGAGAAAGTTCGACAGGTCACGGGTCATCGTTTTCCATCAGAAAATTGATTTTTTGGACTGTAGAAAAATTGATTCAAAATGTAATTTGGACTGTGCCTCATTTTGAAAAACTACTTTTTAAAGCCTCAATGTGACCACAATTGCAATTTTTCCAGGCTTTTTCTCCTACTCAGAAGCTTCTATTTCAACCAATTTCAGACATTAAAAGGACTCTAAACACACCTATTTTAGTTCCATAAGTGATAATTCACATGCAATAGTCATTTACAGTCAAAAAACTTAAAAATAAAAAAAATAAAATTTCTGACCATCTGGAGAAAGTTCAACAGGTCACGGGTCATCGTTTCTCATGAGAAAATTGATTTTTTGGACAGTAGAAAAATTGATTCAAAATGTCATTTGGATTGCGCCTCATGTTGAATAACTACTTTTTAAAACCTCAATGTGACCAAAATTGCCATTTTTATAGACTTTTCTCCTACTCAGAAGCTTCTATTTCGACCAATTTCAGGCATTAAAATGACTCTAAACACACTTATTTTAGTTCCAAAAGTGATCATTCACATGCAATAGTCATTTACAGTCAAAAAATTAAAAAATTAAAAATTAAAATTTCTGACCATCTGGAGAAAGTTTGACAGGTCATGGGTCATCGTTTTTCATGAGAAAATTGATTTTTTGGACTGTAAAAAAATTGATTCATAATGTCATTTGGATTTTGCCTCATTTTGAATAACTACTTTTTATGGCCTCAATGTACCCAAAATTGCCATTTTTACAGATTTTTACTCCTACTCAGAAGCTTCTATTTAAACTAATTTCAGGCATTAAAATGACTCTAAACACACTTATTTTTGTTCCAAAAGTGATAATTCACATGCAATACTCATTTACAGTCAAAACATTTTAAATAAAAAAATGAACATTTCTGACCATCTGGAGAAGGTTCAACAAGTCACGGGTCATCGTTTTTCATCAGAAAATTGATTTTTTGGACTGTAGAAAAATTGATTCAAAATTTCATTTGGATTGTGCCTCATGTTGAATAACTACTTTTTAAAGCCTCAATGTGACCAAAAGTGCCATTTTTAAAGACTTTTTCTCCTACTCAGAAGCTTTTATTTCAACTAATTTGAGGCATTAAAATGACTCTAAACACACCTATTTTAGTTCCAAAAGTGATAATTTACATGCAATAGTCATTTACAGTCAAAAAATTAAAAAATAAAAAATAAAAATTTCTGACCATCTGGAGAAAGTTTGACAGGTCACGCACGGGTCATCGTTTTTCATCAGAAAATTGATTTTTTGGACTGTAGAAAACTTGATTCGAAATGTCATTTGGATTGTGCCTCATGTTGAATAACTACTTTGAGAAGCCTCAATGTGACCAAAATTGCCATTTTTATAGACTTTTTCTGCTACTCAGAAGCTTTTATTTCCACCAATTTCAGGCATTAAAATGACTCTAAACACACTTATTTTAGTTCCAAAAGTGATAATTCACATGAAATAGTCATTTACAGTCAAAAAATTAAACATAAAAAATTAGAATTTCTGACCATCTGGAGAAAGTTTGACAGGTCACGGGTCATCGTTTTTCATGAGAAAATTGATTTTTTGGACTGTAAAAAAATTGATTTATAATGTCATTTGGATTTTGCCTCATTTTGAATACCTACTTTTTATGGCCTCAATGTACCCAAAATTGCCATTTTTACAGATTTTTACTCCTACTCAGAAGCTTCTATTTAAACTAATTTCAGGCATTAAAATGACTCTAAACACACTTATTTTAGTTCCAAAAGTGATCATTCACATGCAATAGTCATTTACAGGCAAAAAACTTAAAAAATAAAAAATTTAAATTTCTGACCATCTGGAGAAAGATCAACAGGTCACGGGTCATCGTTTTTCATCAGAAAATTTATTTTTTGGACTGTAGAAAAATTGATTCAAAATGTCATTTGGATTGTGCCTCATGTGGAATAACTACTTTTTAAAGCCTCAATGTGACCAACATTTCCATTTTTACAGACTTTTTCTCCTACTCAGAAGATTCTATTTCAACCAATTTCAGGCATTTAAATGACTCTAAACACACCTATTTTAGTTCCAAAAGTGATAATTCACTTGCAATAGTCATTTACAGTCAAAAAACTTAAAAATTAAAAAATTAAAATTTCTGACCATCTGGAGAAAGTTCAACAGGTCACGGGTCATTGTTTTTCATCAGAAAATTGATTTTTTGGACTGTAGAAAACTTGATTCGAAATGTCATTTGGATTGTGCCTCATGTTGAATAACTACTTTGTGAAGCCTCAATGTGACCAAAATTGCCATTTTTATAGACTTTTTCTCCTACTCAGAAGCTTTTATTTCCACCAATTTCAGGCATTAAAATGACTCAAAACACACTTATTTTAGTTCCAAAAGTGATAATTCACATGCAATAGTCATTTACAGTCAAAATATTAAACATTAAAAAATTACCATTTCTGACCATCTGCAGAAAGTTCGACAGGTAACGGGTCATCGTTTTTCATCAGAAAATGGATTTTTTGGACTGTCGAAAAATTGATTCATAATGTCATTTGGAATGTGCCTCATGTTGAATAACTACTTTTTAAAGCCTCAATGTGACCAAAATTGCCATTATTACAGACTTATTCTCCTATTCAGAAGCTTCTATTTCGACCAATTTCAGGCATTACAGTAACTCTAAACACACTTATTTTTGTTCCAAAAGTGATAATTTACATGGAATAGTCATTTGCAGTCCAAAAATTAAACATTAAAAAATTTCCATTTCTGACAATCTGGAGAAATTTCGACAGGTCACGGGTCATCGTTTTTCATCAGAAAATTGATTTTTTGGACTGTAGAAAAATTTATTCAAAATGTCATTTGGAATGTGCCTCATGTTTAAAAACTACTTTTTAAAGCCTCAATGTGACCAAAATTGCCATTTTTACAGACTTTTTCTCCTACTCAGAAGCTTCTATTGTGACCAATTTCAGGCATTAAAATGACTCTAAACGCACATATTTTAGTTCCAAGAGTTATAATTCACACGCAACCGTCATTTCCAGTCCAAAAATGAAACATTAAAAAAATACCATTTCTAACCATCTGGAGAGAGTTCGACAGGTCACAGATCATCGTTTTTCAGCAGAAAATTGATTTTTTGGACTGTAGAAAAATTGATTCAAAATGTCATTTGGATTGTGCCTCATGTTGAATAACTACTTTTTAAAGCCTAAATGTGACCAAAATTGCCATTATTACAGACTTTCTCTCCTACTCAGAAGCTTCTATTTCGACCAATTTCAGGCATTAAACTCATTCTAAACACACCTATTTTAGTTCCAAAAGTGATAATTCACATGCAATTGTCATTTACAGTAAAAAAATTAAACATTAAAAAATTCCGATTTCTGACCATCTGGAGAAAGTTCGACAGCTCACAGCTCATCGTTTTTCATGAGAAAATTGATTTTTTGGACTGTAGAAAAATTGATTCAAAATGTCATTTGGATTGTGCCTCATGTTGAATAACTACTTTTTAAAGCCTAAATGTGACCAAAATTGCCATTATTACAGACTTTCTCTCCTACTCAGAAGCTTCTATTTCGACCAATTTCAGGCATTAAACTCATTCTAAACACACCTATTTTAGTTCCAAAAGTGATAATTCACATGCAATTGTCATTTACAGTAAAAAAATTAAACATTAAAAAATTCCGATTTCTGACCATCTGGAGAAAGTTCGACAGCTCACAGCTCATCGTTTTTCATGAGAAAATTGATTTTTTGGACTGTAGAAAAATTGATTCAAAATGTCATTTGGATTGTGCCTCATGTTGAGAAACTACTTTTTAAAGCCTTAATGTGAACAAAATCGCCATTCTTACAGACTTTTTCTCCTACTCAGAAGCTTCTATTTCCACCAATTTCAGGCATTAAACTCACTCTAAACACACTTACTTTAGTTCCAAAAGTGATAATTCACATGCAATAGTCATTTTACAGTCAAAATATTAAACATGAAAAAATTACCATTTCTGACCATCTGGAGAAAGTTCGACAGGTCACAGGGTCATCGTTTTTCATCAGAAAATTGATTTTTTGGACTGTAGAAAAATTGATTCAAAATGTCATTTGGACTGTGCCTCATGTTGAATAACTACTTTTTAAAGCCTCAATATGACCAAAATGGCCATTTTTACAGACTTTTTCTCCTACTCAGAAGGTTCTATTTCAACCAATTTCAGGCATTAAAATGACTCTAAACACACCTATTTTAGATCCAAAAGTGATAATTCTCATGCAATAGTCATTTACAGTCAAAAAATTAAACATTAAAAAAATACCATTTCTGACCATGTGTAGAAAGTTCCACAGGTCACGTGTCATCATTTTTCATCAGAAAATTGATTTTTTGGACTGTAGAAAAATTGATTCAAAATGTCATTTGGATTGTGCTTCATGTTGAATAACTACTTTTTAAATCCTCAATGTGAACAAAATTGCCATTTTTACAGCCTTTTTCTCCTATGTAGAAGCTTCTATTTCGACCAATTTCAGGCACTAAAATGACTCTAAACACACTTATTTTAGTTCCAAAAGTGATAATTCACATGCAATAGTCATTTACAGTCAAAAAATTTAAAAAATAAAATTTCTGACCATCTGGAGAAAGTTCAACAGGTCACTGGTCATCGTTTTTCATCAGAAAATTGATTTTTTGGACTGTAGAAAACTTGATTCGAAATGTCATTTGGATTGTGCCTCATGTTGAATAACTACTTTGTGAAGCCTCAATGTGACCAAAATTACCATTTTTATAGACTTTTTCTCCTACTCAGAAGCTTTTATTTCCACCAATTTCAGGCATTGAAATGACTCTACACACAATTATTTTAGTTCCAAAAGTGATAATTCACATGCAATAGTCATTTACAGGCAAAAAATGTAAAATAAAAAAATTAACATTTCTGACCATCTGGAGAAAGTTCAACAGGTCACGGGTCATCGTTTTTCATCAGAAAATTGATTTTTTGGACTGTAGAAAAATTGATTCAAAATGTCATTTGGATTGTGCCTCATGTTGAATAACTACTTTTAGAGCCTCACTATGACCAAAATTACCATTTTTACAGACTTTTTCTCCTACTCAGAAGCTTATATTTCAACCAATTTCCGGCATTAAAATGACTCTAAACACACTTATTTTAGTTCCAAAAGTGATAATTCACATGCAATAGTCATTTACAGTCAAAAAATTAAACATTAAAAAATTACCATTTCTGACCATCTGGAGAAAGTTCGACAGGTCACGGGTCATCGTTTTCCATCAGAAAATTGATTTTTTGGACTGTAGAAAAATTGATTCAAAATGTAATTTGGACTGTGCCTCATTTTGAAAAACTACTTTTTAAAGCCTCAATGTGACCACAATTGCAATTTTTCCAGGCTTTTTCTCCTACTCAGAAGCTTCTATTTCAACCAATTTCAGACATTAAAAGGACTCTAAACACACCTATTTTAGTTCCATAAGTGATAATTCACATGCAATAGTCATTTACAGTCAAAAAACTTAAAAATAAAAAAAATAAAATTTCTGACCATCTGGAGAAAGTTCAACAGGTCACGGGTCATCGTTTCTCATGAGAAAATTGATTTTTTGGACAGTAGAAAAATTGATTCAAAATGTCATTTGGATTGCGCCTCATGTTGAATAACTACTTTTTAAAACCTCAATGTGACCAAAATTGCCATTTTTATAGACTTTTCTCCTACTCAGAAGCTTCTATTTCGACCAATTTCAGGCATTAAAATGACTCTAAACACACTTATTTTAGTTCCAAAAGTGATCATTCACATGCAATAGTCATTTACAGTCAAAAAATTAAAAAATTAAAAATTAAAATTTCTGACCATCTGGAGAAAGTTTGACAGGTCATGGGTCATCGTTTTTCATGAGAAAATTGATTTTTTGGACTGTAAAAAAATTGATTCATAATGTCATTTGGATTTTGCCTCATTTTGAATAACTACTTTTTATGGCCTCAATGTACCCAAAATTGCCATTTTTACAGATTTTTACTCCTACTCAGAAGCTTCTATTTAAACTAATTTCAGGCATTAAAATGACTCTAAACACACTTATTTTTGTTCCAAAAGTGATAATTCACATGCAATACTCATTTACAGTCAAAACATTTTAAATAAAAAACTGAACATTTCTGACCATCTGGAGAAGGTTCAACAAGTCACGGGTCATCGTTTTTCATCAGAAAATTGATTTTTTGGACTGTAGAAAAATTGATTCAAAATTTCATTTGGATTGTGCCTCATGTTGAATAACTACTTTTTAAAGCCTCAATGTGACCAAAAGTGCCATTTTTAAAGACTTTTTCTCCTACTCAGAAGCTTTTATTTCAACTAATTTGAGGCATTAAAATGACTCTAAACACACCTATTTTAGTTCCAAAAGTGATAATTTACATGCAATAGTCATTTACAGTCAAAAAATTAAAAAATAAAAAATAAAAATTTCTGACCATCTGGAGAAAGTTTGACAGGTCACGCACGGGTCATCGTTTTTCATCAGAAAATTGATTTTTTGGACTGTAGAAAACTTGATTCGAAATGTCATTTGGATTGTGCCTCATGTTGAATAACTACTTTGAGAAGCCTCAATGTGACCAAAATTGCCATTTTTATAGACTTTTTCTGCTACTCAGAAGCTTTTATTTCCACCAATTTCAGGCATTAAAATGACTCTAAACACACTTATTTTAGTTCCAAAAGTGATAATTCACATGAAATAGTCATTTACAGTCAAAAAATTAAACATAAAAAATTAGAATTTCTGACCATCTGGAGAAAGTTTGACAGGTCACGGGTCATCGTTTTTCATGAGAAAATTGATTTTTTGGACTGTAAAAAAATTGATTTATAATGTCATTTGGATTTTGCCTCATTTTGAATACCTACTATTTATGGCCTCAATGTACCCAAAATTGCCATTTTTACAGATTTTTACTCCTACTCAGAAGCTTCTATTTAAACTAATTTCAGGCATTAAAATGACTCTAAACACACTTATTTTAGTTCCAAAAGTGATCATTCACATGCAATAGTCATTTACAGGCAAAAAACTTAAAAATTAAAAAATTTAAATTTCTGACCATCTGGAGAAAGATCAACAGGTCACGGGTCATCGTTTTTCATCAGAAAATTTATTTTTTGGACTGTAGAAAAATTGATTCAAAATGTCATTTGGATTGTGCCTCATGTGGAATAACTACTTTTTAAAGCCTCAATGTGACCAACATTTCCATTTTTACAGACTTTTTCTCCTACTCAGAAGATTCTATTTCAACCAATTTCAGGCATTTAAATGACTCTAAACACACCTATTTTAGTTCCAAAAGTGATAATTCACTTGCAATAGTCATTTACAGTCAAAAAACTTAAAAATTAAAAAATTTAAATTTCTGACCATCTGGAGAAAGTTCAACAGGTCACGGGTCATTGTTTTTCATCAGAAAATTGATTTTTTGGACTGTAGAAAACTTGATTCGAAATGTCATTTGGATTGTGCCTCATGTTGAATAACTACTTTGTGAAGCCTCAATGTGACCAAAATTGCCATTTTTATAGACTTTTTCTCCTACTCAGAAGCTTTTATTTCCACCAATTTCAGGCATTAAAATGACTCAAAACACACTTATTTTAGTTCCAAAAGTGATAATTCACTTGCAATAGTCATTTACAGTCAAAATATTAAACATTAAAAAATTACCATTTCTGACCATCTGCAGAAAGTTCGACAGGTAACGGGTCATCGTTTTTCATCAGAAAATGGATTTTTTGGACTGTCGAAAAATTGATTCATAATGTCATTTGGAATGTGCCTCATGTTGAATAACTACTTTTTAAAGCCTCAATGTGACCAAAATTGTCATTATTACAGACTTATTCTCCTATTCAGAAGCTTCTATTTCGACCAATTTCAGGCATTAAACTCATTCTAAACACACCTATTTTAGTTCCAAAAGTGATAATTCACATGCAATTGTCATTTACAGTAAAAAAATTAAACATTAAAAAATTTCCATTTCTGACCATCTGGAGAAAGTTCGACAGCTCACAGCTCATCGTTTTTCATGAGAAAATTGATTTTTTGGACTGTAGAAAAATTGATTCAAAATGTCATTTGGATTGTGCCTCATGTTGAGAAACTACTTTTTAAAGCCTTAATGTGAACAAAATCGCCATTCTTACAGACTTTTTCTCCTACTCAGAAGCTTCTATTTCCACCAATTTCAGGCATTAAACTCACTCTAAACACACTTACTTTAGTTCCAAAAGTGATAATTCACATGCAATAGTCATTTTACAGTCAAAATATTAAACATGAAAAAATTACCATTTCTGACCATCTGGAGAAAGTTCGACAGGTCACAGGGTCATGGTTTTTCATCAGAAAATTGATTTTTTGGACTGTAGAAAAATTGATTCAAAATGTCATTTGGACTGTGCCTCATGTTGAATAACTACTTTCTAAAGCCTCAATATGACCAAAATGGCCATTTTTACAGACTTTTTCTCCTACTCAGAAGGTTCTATTTCAACCAATTTCAGGCATTAAAATGACTCTAAACACACCTATTTTAGATCCAAAAGTGATAATTCTCATGCAATAGTCATTTACAGTCAAAAAATTAAACATTAAAAAAATACCATTTCTGACCATGTGTAGAAAGTTCCACAGGTCACGTGTCATCATTTTTCATCAGAAAATTGATTTTTTGGACTGTAGAAAAATTGATTCAAAATGTCATTTGGATTATGCTTCATGTTGAATAACTACTTTTTAAATCCTCAATGTGAACAAAATTGCCATTTTTACAGCCTTTTTCTCCTATGTAGAAGCTTCTATTTCGACCAATTTCAGGCACTAAAATGACTCTAAACACACTTATTTTAGTTCCAAAAGTGATAATTCACATGCAATAGTCATTTACAGTCAAAAAATTAAAAAAATAAAATTTCTGACCATCTGGAGAAAGTTCAACAGGTCACTGGTCATCGTTTTTCATCAGAAAATTGATTTTTTGGACTATACAAAACTTGATTCGAAATGTCATTTGGATTGTGCCTCATGTTGAATAACTACTTTGTGAAGCCTCAATGTGACCAAAATTACCATTTTTATAGGCTTTTTCTCCTACTCAGAAGCTTTTATTTCCACCAATTTCAGGCATTGAAATGACTCTACACACACTTATTTTAGTTCCAAAAGTGATAATTCACATGCAATAGTCATTTACAGGCAAAAAATGTAAAATAAAAAAATTAACATTTCTGACCATCTGGAGAAAGTTCAACAGGTCACGGGTCATCGTTTTTCATCAGAAAATTGATTTTTTGGACTGTAGAAAACTTGATTCGAAATGTCATTTGGATTGTGCCTCATGTTGAATAACTACTTTGTGAAGCCTCAATGTGACCAAAATTGCCATTTTTATAGACTTTTTCTCCTACTCAGAAGCTTTTATTTCCACCAATTTCAGGCATTAAAATGACTCAAAACACACTTATTTTAGTTCCAAAAGTGATAATTCACATGCAATAGTCAATTTCAGTCAAAATATTAAACATTAAAAAATTACCATTTCTGACCATCTGCAGAAAGTTCGACAGGTAACGGGTCATCGTTTTTCATCAGAAAATGGATTTTTTGGACTGTCGAAAAATTGATTCATAATGTCATTTGGAATGTGCCTCATGTTGAATAACTACTTTTTAAAGCCTCAATGTGACCAAAATTGCCATTATTACAGACTTATTCTCCTATTCAGAAGCTTCTATTTCGACCAATTTCAGGCATTACAGTAACTCTAAACACACTTATTTTTGTTCCAAAAGTGATAATTTACATGGAATAGTCATTTGCAGTCCAAAAATTAAACATTAAAAAATTTCCATTTCTGACAATCTGGAGAAATTTCGACAGGTCACGGGTCATCGTTTTTCATCAGAAAATTGATTTTTTGGACTGTAGAAAAATTTATTCAAAATGTCATTTGGAATGTGCCTCATGTTTAAAAACTACTTTTTAAAGCCTCAATGTGACCAAAATTGCCATTTTTACAGACTTTTTCTCCTACTCAGAAGCTTCTATTGTGACCAATTTCAGGCATTAAAATGACTCTAAACGCACATATTTTAGTTCCAAGAGTTATAATTCACACGCAACCGTCATTTCCAGTCCAAAAATGAAACATTAAAAAAATACCATTTCTAACCATCTGGAGAGAGTTCGACAGGTCACAGATCATCGTTTTTCATCAGAAAATTGATTTTTTGGACTGTAGAAAACTTGATTCGAAATGTCATTTGGATTGTGCCTCATGTTGAATAACTACTTTGTGAAGCCTCAATGTGACCAAAATTGCCATTTTTATAGACTTTTTCTCCTACTCAGAAGCTTTTATTTCCACCAATTTCAGGCATTAAAATGACTCAAAACACACTTATTTTAGTTCCAAAAGTGATAATTCACATGCAATAGTCATTTACAGTCAAAATATTAAACATTAAAAAATTACCATTTCTGACCATCTGCAGAAAGTTCGACAGGTAACGGGTCATCGTTTTTCATCAGAAAATGGATTTTTTGGACTGTCGAAAAATTGATTCATAATGTCATTTGGAATGTGCCTCATGTTGAATAACTACTTTTTAAAGCCTCAATGTGACCAAAATTGCCATTATTACAGACTTATTCTCCTATTCAGAAGCTTCTATTTCGACCAATTTCAGGCATTACAGTAACTCTAAACACACTTATTTTTGTTCCAAAAGTGATAATTTACATGGAATAGTCATTTGCAGTCCAAAAATTAAACATTAAAAAATTTCCATTTCTGACAATCTGGAGAAATTTCGACAGGTCACGGGTCATCGTTTTTCATCAGAAAATTGATTTTTTGGACTGTAGAAAAATGTATTCAAAATGTCATTTGGAATGTGCCTCATGTTTAAAAACTACTTTTTAAAGCCTCAATGTGACCAAAATTGCCATTTTTACAGACTTTTTCTCCTACTCAGAAGCTTCTATTGTGACCAATTTCAGGCATTAAAATGACTCTAAACGCACATATTTTAGTTCCAAGAGTTATAATTCACACGCAACCGTCATTTCCAGTCCAAAAATGAAACATTAAAAAAATACCATTTCTAACCATCTGGAGAGAGTTCGACAGGTCACAGATCATCGTTTTTCAGCAGAAAATTGATTTTTTGGACTGTAGAAAAATTGATTCAAAATGTCATTTGGATTGTGCCTCATGTTGAATAACTACTTTTTAAAGCCTAAATGTGACCAAAATTGCCATTATTACAGACTTTCTCTCCTACTCAGAAGCTTCTATTTCGACCAATTTCAGGCATTAAACTCATTCTAAACACACCTATTTTAGTTCCAAAAGTGATAATTCACATGCAATTGTCATTTACAGTAAAAAAATTAAACATTAAAAAATTCCGATTTCTGACCATCTGGAGAAAGTTCGACAGCTCACAGCTCATCGTTTTTCATGAGAAAATTGATTTTTTGGACTGTAGAAAAATTGATTCAAAATGTCATTTGGATTGTGCCTCATGTTGAATAACTACTTTTTAAAGCCTAAATGTGACCAAAATTGCCATTATTACAGACTTTCTCTCCTACTCAGAAGCTTCTATTTCGACCAATTTCAGGCATTAAACTCATTCTAAACACACCTATTTTAGTTCCAAAAGTGATAATTCACATGCAATTGTCATTTACAGTAAAAAAATTAAACATTAAAAAATTCCGATTTCTGACCATCTGGAGAAAGTTCGACAGCTCACAGCTCATCGTTTTTCATGAGAAAATTGATTTTTTGGACTGTAGAAAAATTGATTCAAAATGTCATTTGGATTGTGCCTCATGTTGAGAAACTACTTTTTAAAGCCTTAATGTGAACAAAATCGCCATTCTTACAGACTTTTTCTCCTACTCAGAAGCTTCTATTTCCACCAATTTCAGGCATTAAACTCACTCTAAACACACTTACTTTAGTTCCAAAAGTGATAATTCACATGCAATAGTCATTTTACAGTCAAAATATTAAACATGAAAAAATTACCATTTCTGACCATCTGGAGAAAGTTCGACAGGTCACAGGGTCATCGTTTTTCATCAGAAAATTGATTTTTTGGACTGTAGAAAAATTGATTCAAAATGTCATTTGGACTGTGCCTCATGTTGAATAACTACTTTTTAAAGCCTCAATATGACCAAAATGGCCATTTTTACAGACTTTTTCTCCTACTCAGAAGGTTCTATTTCAACCAATTTCAGGCATTAAAATGACTCTAAACTAGGGGTGGGCGGAATTTGCGGAATTAACCTTCGCAAATTATCGCGAGAATGTTTAAAATTATCGCAAACAAGCAGAAATATCGCGAAGATGCGGAAGTTTTTTTCCGGCATGTTCGCGCGATTTTCTGCATGGTTGCGGGTCGCCAACTTACCCATGTGGCTGCTTGCGGGCGCGGCCATCTTGTTTTGAGTTGTTCTCGCGGTGCATGATCGCGAGAAGAAAGACGTGATCGCGCGACGCATGACGTCACTGCGGGCGCGAACTGTCGCGAGACAGCGCAAATGGCTAAAAACAATACAACATCTCATGGAGAACGCGACCGGATCAAGAAAACTTGTCGGCGAACGCAGGGAATCAGGTAAGGCGATCGCGCGCGCGCGAGAATGTATCATTTTACAGCGCGAGCAAGAAACAAATTATCGCCAAGCTGCGGAAACCGGAATTTTTGACATCTTCGCGCTCTCCGCGGAACGCAAAAATGTCAAATTATCGCAATTTCCGCGAACGGAACGAAATTTTTGCCCAGGCCTACTCTAAACACACCTATTTTAGATCCAAAAGTGATAATTCTCATGCAATAGTCATTTACAGTCAAAAAATTAAACATTAAAAAAATACCATTTCTGACCATGTGTAGAAAGTTCCACAGGTCACGTGTCATCATTTTTCATCAGAAAATTGATTTTTTGGACTGTAGAAAAATTGATTCAAAATGTCATTTGGATTGTGCTTCATGTTGAATAACTACTTTTTAAATCCTCAATGTGAACAAAATTGCCATTTTTACAGCCTTTTTCTCCTATGTAGAAGCTTCTATTTCGACCAATTTCAGGCACTAAAATGACTCTAAACACACTTATTTTAGTTCCAAAAGTGATAATTCACATGCAATAGTCATTTACAGTCAAAAAATTTAAAAAATAAAATTTCTGACCATCTGGAGAAAGTTCAACAGGTCACTGGTCATCGTTTTTCATCAGAAAATTGATTTTTTGGACTGTAGAAAACTTGATTCGAAATGTCATTTGGATTGTGCCTCATGTTGAATAACTACTTTGTGAAGCCTCAATGTGACCAAAATTACCATTTTTATAGACTTTTTCTCCTACTCAGAAGCTTTTATTTCCACCAATTTCAGGCATTGAAATGACTCTACACACAATTATTTTAGTTCCAAAAGTGATAATTCACATGCAATAGTCATTTACAGGCAAAAAATGTAAAATAAAAAAATTAACATTTCTGACCATCTGGAGAAAGTTCAACAGGTCACGGGTCATCGTTTTTCATCAGAAAATTGATTTTTTGGACTGTAGAAAAATTGATTCAAAATGTCATTTGGATTGTGCCTCATGTTGAATAACTACTTTTAGAGCCTCACTATGACCAAAATTACCATTTTTACAGACTTTTTCTCCTACTCAGAAGCTTATATTTCAACCAATTTCCGGCATTAAAATGACTCTAAACACACTTATTTTAGTTCCAAAAGTGATAATTCACATGCAATAGTCATTTACAGTCAAAAAATTAAACATTAAAAAATTACCATTTCTGACCATCTGGAGAAAGTTCGACAGGTCACGGGTCATCGTTTTCCATCAGAAAATTGATTTTTTGGACTGTAGAAAAATTGATTCAAAATGTAATTTGGACTGTGCCTCATTTTGAAAAACTACTTTTTAAAGCCTCAATGTGACCAAAATTGCAATTTTTCCAGGCTTTTTCTCCTACTCAGAAGCTTCTATTTCAACCAATTTCAGACATTAAAAGGACTCTAAACACACCTATTTTAGTTCCATAAGTGATAATTCACATGCAATAGTCATTTACAGTCAAAAAACTTAAAAATAAAAAAAATAAAATTTCTGACCATCTGGAGAAAGTTCAACAGGTCACGGGTCATCGTTTCTCATGAGAAAATTGATTTTTTGGACAGTAGAAAAATTGATTCAAAATGTCATTTGGATTGCGCCTCATGTTGAATAACTACTTTTTAAAACCTCAATGTGACCAAAATTGCCATTTTTATAGACTTTTCTCCTACTCAGAAGCTTCTATTTCGACCAATTTCAGGCATTAAAATGACTCTAAACACACTTATTTTAGTTCCAAAAGTGATCATTCACATGCAATAGTCATTTACAGTCAAAAAATTAAAAAATTAAAAATTAAAATTTCTGACCATCTGGAGAAAGTTTGACATCGTCATCGTCATCGTTTTTCATGAGAAAATTGATTTTTTGGACTGTAAAAAAATTGATTCATAATGTCATTTGGATTTTGCCTCATTTTGAATAACTACTTTTTATGGCCTCAATGTACCCAAAATTGCCATTTTTACAGATTTTTACTCCTACTCAGAAGCTTCTATTTAAACTAATTTCAGGCATTAAAATGACTCTAAACACACTTATTTTTGTTCCAAAAGTGATAATTCACATGCAATACTCATTTACAGTCAAAACATTTTAAATAAAAAAATGAACATTTCTGACCATCTGGAGAAGGTTCAACAAGTCACGGGTCATCGTTTTTCATCAGAAAATTGATTTTTTGGACTGTAGAAAAATTGATTCAAAATTTCATTTGGATTGTGCCTCATGTTGAATAACTACTTTTTAAAGCCTCAATGTGACCAAAAGTGCCATTTTTAAAGACTTTTTCTCCTACTCAGAAGCTTTTATTTCAACTAATTTGAGGCATTAAAATGACTCTAAACACACCTATTTTAGTTCCAAAAGTGATAATTTACATGCAATAGTCATTTACAGTCAAAAAATTAAAAATTAAAAAATAAAAATTTCTGACCATCTGGAGAAAGTTTGACAGGTCACGCACGGGTCATCGTTTTTCATCAGAAAATTGATTTTTTGGACTGTAGAAAACTTGATTCGAAATGTCATTTGGATTGTACCTCATGTTGAATAACTACTTTGAGAAGCCTCAATGTGACCAAAATTGCCATTTTTATAGACTTTTTCTGCTACTCAGAAGCTTTTATTTCCACCAATTTCAGGCATTAAAATGACTCTAAACACACTTATTTTAGTTCCAAAAGTGATAATTCACATGAAATAGTCATTTACAGTCAAAAAATTAAACATAAAAAATTAGAATTTCTGACCATCTGGAGAAAGTTTGACAGGTCACGGGTCATCGTTTTTCATGAGAAAATTGATTTTTTGGACTGTAAAAAAATTGATTTATAATGTCATTTGGATTTTGCCTCATTTTGAATACCTACTTTTTATGGCCTCAATGTACCCAAAATTGCCATTTTTACAGATTTTTACTCCTACTCAGAAGCTTCTATTTAAACTAATTTCAGGCATTAAAATGACTCTAAACACACTTATTTTAGTTCCAAAAGTGATCATTCACATGCAATAGTCATTTACAGGCAAAAAACTTAAAAATTAAAAAATTTAAATTTCTGACCATCTGGAGAAAGATCAACAGGTCACGGGTCATCGTTTTTCATCAGAAAATTTATTTTTTGGACTGTAGAAAAATTGATTCAAAATGTCATTTGGATTGTGCCTCATGTGGAATAACTACTTTTTAAAGCCTCAATGTGACCAACATTTCCATTTTTACAGACTTTTTCTCCTACTCAGAAGATTCTATTTCAACCAATTTCAGGCATTTAAATGACTCTAAACACACCTATTTTAGTTCCAAAAGTGATAATTCACTTGCAATAGTCATTTACAGTCAAAAAACTTAAAAATTAAAAAATTTAAATTTCTGACCATCTGGAGAAAGTTCAACAGGTCACGGGTCATTGTTTTTCATCAGAAAATTGATTTTTTGGACTGTAGAAAACTTGATTCGAAATGTCATTTGGATTGTGCCTCATGTTGAATAACTACTTTGTGAAGCCTCAATGTGACCAAAATTGCCATTTTTATAGACTTTTTCTCCTACTCAGAAGCTTTTATTTCCACCAATTTCAGGCATTAAAATGACTCAAAACACACTTATTTTAGTTCCAAAAGTGATAATTCACTTGCAATAGTCATTTACAGTCAAAATATTAAACATTAAAAAATTACCATTTCTGACCATCTGCAGAAAGTTCGACAGGTAACGGGTCATCGTTTTTCATCAGAAAATGGATTTTTTGGACTGTCGAAAAATTGATTCATAATGTCATTTGGAATGTGCCTCATGTTGAATAACTACTTTTTAAAGCCTCAATGTGACCAAAATTGTCATTATTACAGACTTATTCTCCTATTCAGAAGCTTCTATTTCGACCAATTTCAGGCATTAAACTCATTCTAAACACACCTATTTTAGTTCCAAAAGTGATAATTCACATGCAATTGTCATTTACAGTAAAAAAATTAAACATTAAAAAATTTCCATTTCTGACCATCTGGAGAAAGTTCGACAGCTCACAGCTCATCGTTTTTCATGAGAAAATTGATTTTTTGGACTGTAGAAAAATTGATTCAAAATGTCATTTGGATTGTGCCTCATGTTGAGAAACTACTTTTTAAAGCCTTAATGTGAACAAAATCGCCATTCTTACAGACTTTTTCTCCTACTCAGAAGCTTCTATTTCCACCAATTTCAGGCATTAAACTCACTCTAAACACACTTACTTTAGTTCCAAAAGTGATAATTCACATGCAATAGTCATTTTACAGTCAAAATATTAAACATAAAAAATTACCATTTCTGACCATCTGGAGAAAGTTCGACAGGTCACAGGGTCATCGTTTTTCATCAGAAAATTGATTTTTTGGACTGTAGAAAAATTGATTCAAAATGTCATTTGGACTGTGCCTCATGTTGAATAACTACTTTCTAAAGCCTCAATATGACCAAAATGGCCATTTTTACAGACTTTTTCTCCTACTCAGAAGGTTCTATTTCAACCAATTTCAGGCATTAAAATGACTCTAAACACACCTATTTTAGATCCAAAAGTGATAATTCTCATGCAATAGTCATTTACAGTCAAAAAATTAAACATTAAAAAAATACCATTTCTGACCATGTGTAGAAAGTTCCACAGGTCACGTGTCATCATTTTTCATCAGAAAATTGATTTTTTGGACTGTAGAAAAATTGATTCAAAATGTCATTTGGATTATGCTTCATGTTGAATAACTACTTTTTAAATCCTCAATGTGAACAAAATTGCCATTTTTACAGCCTTTTTCTCCTATGTAGAAGCTTCTATTTCGACCAATTTCAGGCACTAAAATGACTCTAAACACACTTATTTTAGTTCCAAAAGTGATAATTCACATGCAATAGTCATTTACAGTCAAAAAATTAAAAAAATAAAATTTCTGACCATCTGGAGAAAGTTCAACAGGTCACTGGTCATCGTTTTTCATCAGAAAATTGATTTTTTGGACTATACAAAACTTGATTCGAAATGTCATTTGGATTGTGCCTCATGTTGAATAACTACTTTGTGAAGCCTCAATGTGACCAAAATTACCATTTTTATAGGCTTTTTCTCCTACTCAGAAGCTTTTATTTCCACCAATTTCAGGCATTTAAATGACTCTACACACACTTATTTTAGTTCCAAAAGTGATAATTCACATGCAATAGTCATTTACAGGCAAAAAATGTAAAATAAAAAAATTAACATTTCTGACCATCTGGAGAAAGTTCAACAGGTCACGGGTCATCGTTTTTCATCAGAAAATTGATTTTTTGGACTGTAGAAAAATTGATTCAAAATGTCATTTGGATTGTGCCTCATGTTGAATAACTACTTTTAGAGCCTCACTATGACCAAAATTACCATTTTTACAGACTTTTTCTCCTACTCAGAAGCTTATATTTCAACCAATTTCCGGCATTAAAATGACTCTAAACACACTTATTTTAGTTCCAAAAGTGATAATTCACATGCAATAGTCATTTACAGTCAAAAAATTAAACATTAAAAAAATACCATTTCTGACCATCTGGAGAAAGTTCGACAGGTCACGGGTCATCGTTTTCCATCAGAAAATTGATTTTTTGGACTGTAGAAAAATTGATTCAAAATGTAATTTGGACTGTGCCTCATTTTGAAAAACTACTTTTTAAAGCCTCAATGTGACCAAAATTGCAATTTTTCCAGGCTTTTTCTCCTACTCAGAAGCTTCTATTTCAACCAATTTCAGACATTAAAAGGACTCTAAACACACCTATTTTAGTTCCATAAGTGATAATTCACATGCAATAGTCATTTACAGTCAAAAAACTTAAAAATAAAAAAAATCAAATTTCGGACCATCTGGAGAAAGTTCAACAGGTCACGGGTCATCATTTCTCATGAGAAAATTGATTTTTTGGACAGTAGAAAAATTGATTCAAAATGTCATTTGGATTGCGCCTCATGTTGAATAACTACTTTTTAAAGCCTCAATGTGACCAAAATTGCCATTTTTATAGACTTTTCTCCTACTCAGAAGCTTCTATTTCGACCAATTTCAGGCATTAAAATGACTCTAAACACACTTATTTTAGTTCCAAAAGTGATCATTCATATGCAATAGTCATTTACAGTCAAAAAATTAAAAAATTAAAAATGAAAATTTCTGACCATCTGGAGAAAGTTTGACAGGTCATGGGTCATCGTTTTTCATGAGAAAATTGATTTTTTGGACTGTAAAAAAATTGATTCATAATGTCATTTGGATTTTGCCTCATTTTGAATAACTACTTTTTATGGCCTCAATGTACCCAAAATTGCCATTTTTACAGATTTTTACTCCTACTCAGAAGCTTCTATTTAAACTAATTTCAGGCATTAAAATGACTCTAAACACACTTATTTTTGTTCCAAAAGTGATAATTCACATGCAATACTCATTTACAGTCAAAAAATTTTAAATAAAAAAATGAACATTTCTGACCATCTGGAGAAGGTTCAACAAGTCACGGGTCATCGTTTTTCATCAGAAAATTGATTTTTTGGACTGTAGAAAAATTGATTCAAAATTTCATTTGGATTGTGCCTCATGTTGAATAACTACTTTTTAAAGCCTCAATGTGACCAAAAGTGCCATTTTTAAAGACTTTTTCTCCTACTCAGAAGCTTCTATTTCAACTAATTTCAGGCATTAAAATGACTCTAAACACACCTATTTTAGTTCCAAAAGTGATAATTTACATGCAATAGTCATTTACAGTCAAAAAATTAAAAATTAAAAAATAAAAATTTCTGACCATCTGGAGAAAGTTTGACAGGTCACGCACGGGTCATCGTTTTTCATCAGAAAATTGATTTTTTGGACTGTAGAAAACTTGATTCGAAATGTCATTTGGATTGTGCCTCATGTTGAATAACTACTTTGTGAAGCCTCAATGTGACCAAAATTGCAATTTTTATAGACTTTTTCTCCTACTCAGAAGCTTTTATTTCCACCAATTTCAGGCATTAAAATGACTCTAAACACACTTATTTTAGTTCCAAAAGTGATAATTCACATGCAATAGTCATTTACAGTCAAAAAATTAAACATAAAAAATTAGAATTTCTGACCATCTGGAGAAAGTTTGACAGGTCACGGGTCATCGTTTTTCATGAGAAAATTGATTTTTTGGACTGTAAAAAAATTGATGTATAATGTCATTTGGATTTTGCCTCATTTTGAATACCTACTTTTTATGGCCTCAATGTACCCAAAATTGCCATTTTTACAGATTTTTACTCCTACTCAGAAGATTCTATTTCAACCAATTTCAGGCATTTAAATGACTCTAAACACACCTATTTTAGTTCCAAAAGTGATAATTCACTTGCAATAGTCATTTACAGTCAAAAAACTTAAAAATTAAAAAATTAAAATTTCTGACCATCTGGAGAAAGTTCAACAGGTCACGGGTCATTGTTTTTCATCAGAAAATTGATTTTTTGGACTGTAGAAAACTTGATTCGAAATGTCATTTGGATTGTGCCTCATGTTGAATAACTACTTTGTGAAGCCTCAATGTGACCAAAATTGCCATTTTTATAGACTTTTTCTCCTACTCAGAAGCTTTTATTTCCACCAATTTCAGGCATTAAAATGACTCAAAACACACTTATTTTAGTTCCAAAAGTGATAATTCACATGCAATAGTCATTTACAGTCAAAATATTAAACTTTAAAAAATTACCATTTCTGACCATCTGCAGAAAGTTCGACAGGTAACGGGTCATCGTTTTTCATCAGAAAATGGATTTTTTGGACTGTCAAAAAATTGATTCATAATGTCATTTGGAATGTGCCTCATGTTGAATAACTACTTTTTAAAGCCTCAATGTGACCAAAATTGCCATTATTACAGACTTATTCTCCTATTCAGAAGCTTCTATTTCGACCAATTTCAGGCATTAAAGTAACTCTAAACACACTTATTTTTGTTCCAAAAGTGATAATTTACATGGAATAGTCATTTGCAGTCCAAAAATTCAACATTAAAAAATTTCCATTTCTGACAATCTGGAGAAATTTCGACAGGTCACGGGTCATCGTTTTTCATCAGAAAATTGATTTTTTGGACAGTAGAAAAATTGATTCAAAATGTCATTTGGAATGTTCCTCATGTTTAAAAACTACTTTTTAAAGCCTCAATGTGACCAAAATTGCCATTTTTACAGACTTTTTCTCCTACTCAGAAGCTTCTATTGTGACCAATTTCAGGCATTAAAATGACTCTAAACGCACATATTTTAGTTCCAAGAGTTATAATTCACACGCAACCGTCATTTCCAGTCCAAAAATTAAACATTAAAAAAATACCATTTTTAACCATCTGGAGAGAGTTCGACAGGTCACAGATCATCGTTTTTCAGCAGAAAATTGATTTTTTGGACTGTAGAAAAATTGATTCAAAATGTCATTTGGATTGTGCCTCATGTTGAATAACTACTTTTTAAAGCCTAAATGTGACCAAAATTGCCATTATTACAGACTTTCTCTCCTACCCAGAAGCTTCTATTTCGACCAATGTCAGGCATTAAACTCATTCTAAACACACCTATTTTAGTTCCAAAAGTGATAATTCACATGCAATAGTCATTTACAGTAAAAAAATTAAACATTAAAAAATTACGATTTCTGACCATCTGGAGAAAGTTCGACAGCTCACAGCTCATCGTTTTTCATGAGAAAATTGATTTTTTGGACTGTAGAAAAATTGATTCAAAATGTCATTTGGATTGTGCCTCATGTTGAGAAACTACTTTTTAAAGCCTTAATGTGAACAAAATCGCCATTCTTACAGACTTTTTCTCCTACTCAGAAGCTTCTATTTCCACCAATTTCAGGCATTAAACTCACTCTAAACACACTTACTTTAGTTCCAAAAGTGATAATTCACATGCAATAGTCATTTTACAGTCAAAATATTAAACATGAAAAATTTACCATTTCTGACCATCTGGAGAAAGTTCGACAGGTCACAGGGTCATCGTTTTTCATCAGAAAATTGATTTTTTGGACTGTAGAAAAATTGATTCAAAATGTCATTTGGACTGTGCCTCATGTTGAATAACTACTTTTTATAGCCTCAATATGACCAAAATGGCCATTTTTACAGACTTTTTCTCCTACTCAGAAGGTTCTATTTCAACCAATTTCAGGCATTAAAATGACTCTAAACACACTTATTTTAGATCCAAAAGTGATAATTCTCATGCAATAGTCATTTACAGTCAAAAAATTAAACATTAAAAAAATACAATTTCTGACCATGTGTAGAAAGTTCCACAGGTCACGTGTCATCATTTTTCATCAGAAAATTGATTTTTTGGACTGTAGAAAAATTGATTCAAAATGTCATTTGGATTGTGCTTCATGTTGAATAACTACTTTTTAAATCCTCAATGTGAACAAAATTGCCATTTTTACAGCCTTTTTCTCCTATGTAGAAGCTTCTATTTCGACCAATTTCAGGCACTAAAATGACTCTAAACACACTTGTTTTAGTTCCAAAAGTGATAATTCACATGCAATAGTCATTTACAGTCAAAAAATTAAAAAAAAAAAATTTCTGACCATCTGGAGAAAGTTCAACAGGTCACTGGTCATCGTTTTTCATCAGAAAATTGATTTTTTGGACTGTAGAAAACTTGATTCGAAATTTCATTTGGATTGTGCCTCATGTTGAATAACTACTTTGTGAAGCCTCAATGTGACCAAAATTGCCATTTTTATAGACTTTTTCTCCTACTCAGAAGCTTTTATTTCCACCAATTTCAGGCATTGAAATGACTCTACACACACCTATTTTAGTTCCAAAAGTGATAATTCACATGCAATAGTCATTTACAGGCAAAAAATGTAAAATAAAAAAATTAACATTTCTGACCATCTGGAGAAAGTTCAACAAGTCACGGGTCATCGTTTTTCATCAGAAAATTGATTTTTTGGACTGTAGAAAAATTGATTCAAAATGTCATTTGGATTGTGCCTCATGTTGAATAACTACTTTTAGAGCCTCAATATGACCAAAATTACCATTTTTAAAGACTTTTTCTCCTACTCAGAAGCTTATATTTCAACCAATTTCCGGCATTAAAATGACTCTAAACACACTTATTTTAGTTCCAAAAGTGATAATTCACATGCAATAGTCATTTACAGTCAAAAAATTAAACATTAAAAAATTACCATTTCTGACCATCTGGAGAAAGTTCGACAGGTCACGGGTCATCGTTTTCCATCAGAAAATTGATTTTTTGGACTGTAGAAAAATTGATTCAAAATGTAATTTGGACTGTGCCTCATTTTGAAAAACTACTTTTTAAAGCCTCAATGTGACCAAAATTGCAATTTTTCCAGGCTTTTTCTCCTACTCAGAAGCTTCTATTTCAACCAATTTCAGACATTAAAAGGACTCTAAACACACCTATTTTAGTTCCATAAGTGATAATTCACATGCAATAGTCATTTACAGTCAAAAAACTTAAAAATAAAAAAAATACAATTTCTGACCATCTGGAGAAAGTTCAACAGGTCACGGGTCATCGTTTTTCATGAGAAAATTGATTTTTTGGACAGTAGAAAAATTGATTCAAAATGTCATTTGGATTGCGCCTCATGTTGAATAACTACTTTTTAAAGCCTCAATGTGACCAAAATTGCCATTTTTACAGATTTTTACTCCTACTCAGAAGCTTCTATTTAAACTAATTTCAGGCATTAAAATGACTCTAAACACACTTATTTTAGTTCCAAAAGTGATAATTCACATGCAATAGTCATTTACAGGCAAAAAATTTAAAATAAAAAAATTAACATTTCTGACCATCTGGAGAAAGTTCAACAGGTCACGGGTCATCGTTTTTCATCAGAAAATTTATTTTTTGGACTGTAGAAAAATTGATTCAAAATGTCATTTGGATTGTGCCCCATGTGGAATAACTACTTTTTAAAGCCTCAATGTGACCAACATTTCCATTTTTACAGACTTTTTCTCCTACTCAGAAGATTCTATTTCAACCAATTTCAGGCATTTAAATGACTCTAAACACACCTATTTTAGTTCCAAAAGTAATAATTCACTTGCAATAGTCATTTACAGTCAAAAAACTTAAAAATTAAAAAATTAAAATTTCTGACCATCTGGAGAAAGTTCAACAGGTCACGGGTCATTGTTTTTCATCAGAAAATTGATTTTTTGGACTGTAGAAAACTTGATTCGAAATGTCATTTGGATTGTGCCTCATGTTGAATAACTACTTTTTAAAGCCTAAATGTCACCAAAATTGCCATTATTACAGACTTTCTCTCCTACTCAGAAGCTTCTATTTCGACCAATTTCAGGCATTAAACTCATTCTAAACACACCTATTTTAGTTCCAAAAGTGATAATTCACATGCAATTGTCATTTACAGTAAAAAAAATTAAACATTAAAAAATTCCGATTTCTGACCATCTGGAGAAAGTTCGAAAGCTCACAGCTCATCGTTTTTCATGAGAAAATTGATTTTTTGGACTGTAGAAAAATTGATTCAAAATGTCATTTGGATTGTGCCTCATGTTGAGAAACTACTTTTTAAAGCCTCAATGTGAACAAAATCGCCATTCTTACAGACTTTTTCTCCTACTCAGAAGCTTCTATTTCCACCAATTTCAGGCATTAAACTCACTCTAAACACACTTATTTTAGTTCCAAAAGTGATCATTCACATGCAATAGTCATTTACAGTCAAAAAATTAAAAAATTAAAAATTAAAATTTCTGACCATCTGGAGAAAGTTTGACAGGTCATGGGTCATCGTTTTTCATGAGAAAATTGATTTTTTGGACTGTAAAAAAATTGATTCATAATGTCATTTGGATTTTGCCTCATTTTGAATAACTACTTTTTATGGCCTCAATGTACCCAAAATTGCCATTTTTACAGATTTTTACTCCTACTCAGAAGCTTCTATTTAAACTAATTTCAGGCATTAAAATGACTCTAAACACACTTATTTTTGTTCCAAAAGTGATAATTCACATGCAATACTCATTTACAGTCAAAAAATTTTAAATAAAAAAATGAACATTTCTGACCATCTGGAGAAGGTTCAACAAGTCACGGGTCATTGTTTTTCATCAGAAAATTGATTTTTTGGACTGTAGAAAAATTGATTCAAAATTTCATTTGGATTGTGCCTCATGTTGAATAACTACTTTTTAAAGCCTCAATGTGACCAAAAGTGCCATTTTTAAAGACTTTTTCTCCTACTCAGAAGCTTCTATTTCAACTAATTTCAGGCATTAAAATGACTCTAAACACACCTATTTTAGTTCCAAAAGTGATAATTTACATGCATTAGTCATTTACAGTCAAAAAATTTAAAATTAAAAAATAAAAATTTCTGACCATCTGGAGAAAGTTTGACAGGTCACGCACGGGTCATCGTTTTTCATCAGAAAATTGATTTTTTGGACTGTAGAAAACTTGATTCGAAATGTCATTTGGATTGTGCCTCATGTTGAATAACTACTTTGTGAAGCCTCAATGTGACCAAAATTGCCATTTTTATAGACTTTTTCTCCTACTCAGAAGCTTTTATTTCCACCAATTTCAGGCATTAAAATGACTCTAAACACACTTATTTTAGTTCCAAAAGTGATAATTCACATGCAATAGTCATTTACAGTCAAAAAATTAAACTTAAAAAATTAGAATTTCTGACCATCTGGACAAAGTTTGACAGGTCACGGGTCATCGTTTTTCATGAGAAAATTGATTTTTTGGACTGTAAAAAAATTGATTTATAATGTCATTTGGATTTTGCCTCATTTTGAATACCTACTTTTTATGGCCTCAATGTACCCAAAATTGCCATTTTTACAGATTTTTACTCCTACTCAGAAGCTTCTATTTAAACTAATTTCAGGCATTAAAATGACTCTAAACACACTTATTTTAGTTCCAAAAGTGATAATTCACATGCAATAGTCATTTACAGGCAAAAAATTTAAAATAAAAAAATTAACTTTTCTGACCATCTGGAGAAAGTTCAACAGGTCACGGGTCATCGTTTTTCATCAGAAAATTTATTTTTTGGACTGTAGAAAAATTGATTCAAAATGTCATTTGGATTGTGCCCCATGTGGAATAACTACTTTTTAAAGCCTCAATGTGACCAACATTTCCATTTTTACAGACTTTTTCTCCTACTCAGAAGATTCTATTTCAACCAATTTCAGGCATTTAAATGACTCTAAACACACCTATTTTAGTTCCAAAAGTGATAATTCACTTGCAATAGTCATTTACAGTCAAAAAACTTAAAAATTAAAAAATTAAAATTTCTGACCATCTGGAGAAAGTTCAACAGGTCACGGGTCATTGTTTTTCATCAGAAAATTGATTTTTTGGACTGTAGAAAACTTGATTCGAAATGTCATTTGGATTGTGCCTCATGTTGAATAACTACTTTGTGAAGCCTCAATGTGACCAAAATTGCCATTTTTATAGACTTTTTCTCCTACTCAGAAGCTTTTATTTCCACCAATTTCAGGCATTAAAATGACTCAAAACACACTTATTTTAGTTCCAAAAGTGATAATTCACATGCAATAGTCATTTACAGTCAAAATATTAAACATTAAAAAATTACCATTTCTGACCATCTGCAGAAAGTTCGACAGGTAACGGGTCATCGTTTTTCATCAGAAAATGGATTTTTTGGACTGTCGAAAAATTGATTCATAATGTCATTTGGAATGTGCCTCATGTTGAATAACTACTTTTTAAAGCCTCAATGTGACCAAAATTGCCATTATTACAGACTTATTCTCCTATTCAGAATCTTCTATTTCGACCAATTTCAGGCATTAAAGTAACTCTAAACACACTTATTTTTGTTCCAAAAGTGATAATTTACATGGAATAGTCATTTGCAGTCCAAAAATTAAACATTAAAAAATTTCCATTTCTGACAATCTGGAGAAATTTCGACAGGTCACGGGTCATCGTTTTTCATCAGAAAATTGATTTTTTGGACTGTAGAAAAATTGATTCAAAATGTCATTTGGAATGTGCCTCATGTTTAAAAACTACTTTTTAAAGCCTCAATGTGACCAAAATTGCGATTTTTACAGACTTTTTCTCCTACTCAGAAGCTTCTATTGTGACCAATTTCAGGCATTAAAATGACTCTAAACGCACATATTTTAGTTCCAAGAGTTATAATTCACAAGCAACCGTCATTTCCAGTCCAAAAATGAAACATTAAAAAAATACCATTTCTAACCATCTGGAGAGAGTTCGACAGGTCACAGATCATCGTTTTTCAGCAGAAAATTGATTTTTTGGACTGTAGAAAAATTGATTCAAAATGTCATTTGGATTGTGCCTCATGTTGAATAACTACTTTTTAAAGCCTAAATGTGACCAAAATTGCCATTATTACAGACTTTCTCTCCTACTCAGAAGCTTCTATTTCGACCAATTTCAGGCATTAAACTCATTCTAAACACACCTATTTTAGTTCCAAAAGTGATAATTCACATGCAATTGTCATTTACAGTAAAAAAAATTAAACATTAAAAAATTCCGATTTCTGACCATCTGGAGAAAGTTCGAAAGCTCACAGCTCATCGTTTTTCATGAGAAAATTGATTTTTTGGACTGTAGAAAAATTGATTCAAAATGTCATTTGGATTGTGCCTCATGTTGAGAAACTACTTTTTAAAGCCTCAATGTGAACAAAATCGCCATTCTTACAGACTTTTTCTCCTACTCAGAAGCTTCTATTTCCACCAATTTCAGGCATTAAACTCACTCTAAACACACTTATTTTAGTTCCAAAAGTGATCATTCACATGCAATAGTCATTTACAGTCAAAAAATTAAAAAATTAAAAATTAAAATTTCTGACCATCTGGAGAAAGTTTGACAGGTCATGGGTCATCGTTTTTCATGAGAAAATTGATTTTTTGGACTGTAAAAAAATTGATTCATAATGTCATTTGGATTTTGCCTCATTTTGAATAACTACTTTTTATGGCCTCAATGTACCCAAAATTGCCATTTTTACAGATTTTTACTCCTACTCAGAAGCTTCTATTTAAACTAATTTCAGGCATTAAAATGACTCTAAACACACTTATTTTTGTTCCAAAAGTGATAATTCACATGCAATACTCATTTACAGTCAAAAAATTTTAAATAAAAAAATGAACATTTCTGACCATCTGGAGAAGGTTCAACAAGTCACGCGTCATTGTTTTTCATCAGAAAATTGATTTTTTGGACTGTAGAAAAATTGATTCAAAATTTCATTTGGATTGTGCCTCATGTTGAATAACTACTTTGTGAAGCCTCAATGTGACCAAAAGTGCCATTTTTAAAGACTTTTTCTCCTACTCAGAAGCTTTTATTTCCACCAATTTCAGGCATTAAAATGACTCTAAACACACTTATTTTAGTTCCAAAAGTGATAATTTACATGCATTTGTCATTTACAGTCAAAAAATTAAACATAAAAAATTAGAATTTCTGACCATCTGGACAAAGTTTGACAGGTCACGGGTCATCGTTTTTCATGAGAAAATTGATTTTTTGGACTGTAAAAAAATTGATTTATAATGTCATTTGGATTTTGCCTCATTTTGAATACCTACTTTTTATGGCCTCAATGTACCCAAAATTGCCATTTTTACAGATTTTTACTCCTACTCAGAAGCTTCTATTTAAACTAATTTCAGGCATTAAAATGACTCTAAACACACTTATTTTAGTTCCAAAAGTGATAATTCACATGCAATAGTCATTTACAGGCAAAAAATTTAAAATAAAAAAATTAACATTTCTGACCATCTGGAGAAAGTTCAACAGGTCACGGGTCATCGTTTTTCATCAGAAAATTTATTTTTTGGACTGTAGAAAAATTGATTCAAAATGTCATTTGGATTGTGCCCCATGTGGAATAACTACTTTTTAAAGCCTCAATGTGACCAACATTTCCATTTTTACAGACTTTTTCTCCTACCCAGAAGATTCTATTTCAACCAATTTCAGGCATTTAAATGACTCTAAACACACCTATTTTAGTTCCAAAAGTGATAATTCACTTGCAATAGTCATTTACAGTCAAAAAACTTAAAAATTTAAAAATTAAAATTTCTGACCATCTGGAGAAAGTTCAACAGGTCACGGGTCATTGTTTTTCATCAGAAAATTGATTTTTTGGACTGTAGAAAACTTGATTCGAAATGTCATTTGGATTGTGCCTCATGTTGAATAACTACTTTGTGAAGCCTCAATGTGACCAAAATTGCCATTTTTATAGACTTTTTCTCCTACTCAGAAGCTTTTATTTCCACCAATTTCAGGCATTAAAATGACTCAAAACACACTTATTTTAGTTCCAAAAGTGATAATTCACATGCAATAGTCATTTACAGTCAAAATATTAAACATTAAAAAATTACCATTTCTGACCATCTGCAGAAAGTTCGACAGGTAACGGGTCATCGTTTTTCATCAGAAAATGGATTTTTTGGACTGTCGAAAAATTGATTCATAATGTCATTTGGAATGTGCCTCATGTTGAATAACTACTTTTTAAAGCCTCAATGTGACCAAAATTGCCATTATTACAGACTTATTCTCCTATTCAGAATCTTCTATTTCGACCAATTTCAGGCATTAAAGTAACTCTAAACACACTTATTTTTGTTCCAAAAGTGATAATTTACATGGAATAGTCATTTGCAGTCCAAAAATTAAACATTAAAAAATTTCCATTTCTGACAATCTGGAGAAATTTCGACAGGTCACGGGTCATCGTTTTTCATCAGAAAATTGATTTTTTGGACTGTAGATTTTTACAGACTTTTTCTCCTACTCAGAAGCTTCTATTGTGACCAATTTCAGGCATTAAAATGACTCTAAACGCACTTATTTTAGTTCCAAGAGTTATAATTCACAAGCAACCGTCATTTCCAGTCCAAAAATGAAACATTAAAAAAATACCATTTCTAACCATCTGGAGAGAGTTCGACAGGTCACAGATCATCGTTTTTCAGCAGAAAATTGATTTTTTGGACTGTAGAAAAATTGATTCAAAATGTCATTTGGATTGTGCCTCATGTTGAATAACTACTTTTTAAAGCCTAAATGTGACCAAAATTGCCATTATTACAGACTTTCTCTCCTACTCAGAAGCTTCTATTTCGACCAATTTCAGGCATTAAACTCATTCTAAACACACCTATTTTAGTTCCAAAAGTGATAATTCACATGCAATTGTCATTTACAGTAAAAAAAATTAAACATTAAAAAATTCCGATTTCTGACCATCTGGAGAAAGTTCGAAAGCTCACAGCTCATCGTTTTTCATGAGAAAATTGATTTTTTGGACTGTAGAAAACTTGATTCAAAATGTCATTTGGATTGTGCCTCATGTTGAGAAACTACTTTTTAAAGCCTCAATGTGAACAAAATCGCCATTCTTACAGACTTTTTCTCCTACTCAGAAGCTTCTATTTCCACCAATTTCAGGCATTAAACTCACTCTAAACACACTTACTTTAGTTCCAAAAGTGATAATTCACATGCAATAGTCATTTTACAGTCAAAATATTAAACATGAAAAAATTACCATTTCTGACCATCTGGAGAAAGTTCGACAGGTCACAGGGTCATCGTTTTTCATCAGAAAATTGATTTTTTGGACTGTAGAAAAATTGATTCAAAATGTCATTTGGACTGTGCCTCATGTTGAATAACTACTTTTTAAAGCCTCAATATGACCAAAATGGCCATTTTTACAGACTTTTTCTCCTACTCAGAAGGTTCTATTTCAACCAATTTCAGGCATTAAAATGACTCTAAACACACTTATTTTAGTTCCAAAAGTGATAATTCTCATGCAATAGTCATTTACAGTCAAAAAATTAAACATTAAAAAAATACCATTTCTGACCATGTGTAGAAAGTTCCACAGGTCACGTGTCATCATTTTTCATCAGAAAATTGATTTTTTGGACTGTAGAAAAATTGATTCAAAATGTCATTTGGATTGTGCTTCATGTTGAATAACTACTTTTTAAATCCTCAATGTGAACAAAATTGCCATTTTTACAGCCTTTTTCTCCTATGCAGAAGCGTCTATTTCGACCAATTTCAGGCACTAAAATGACTCTAAACACACTTATTTTAGTTCCAAAAGTGATAATTCACATGCAATAGTCATTTACAGTCAAAAAATTTAAAAAATAAAATTTCTGACCATCTGGAGAAAGTTCAACAGGTCACGGGTCATCGTTTTTCATCAGAAAATTGATTTTTTGGACTGTAGAAAACTTGATTCGAAATGTCATTTGGATTGTGCCTCATGTTGAATAACTACTTTGTGAAGCCTCATTATGACCAAAATTACCATTTTCATAGACTTTTTCTCCTACTCAGAAGCTTTTATTTCCACCAATTTCAGGCATTGAAATGACTCTAAACACACTTATTTTAGTTCCAAAAGTGATAATTCACATGCAATTGTCATTTACAGTAAAAAAAATTAAACATTAAAAAATTACCATTTCTGACCATCTGGAGAAAGTTCGACAGGTCACGGGTCATCGTTTTCCATCAGAAAATTGATTTTTTGGACTGTAGAAAAATTGATTCAAAATGTAATTTGGACTGTGCCCCATTTTGAAAATCTACTTTTTAAAGCCTCAATGTGACCAAAATTGCAATTTTTCCAGACTTTTTCTCCTACTCAGAAGCTTCTATTTCAACCAATTTCAGACATTAAAATGACTCTAAACACACCTATTTTAGTTCCATAAGTGATAATTCACATGCAATAGTCATTTACAGTCAAAAAACTTAAAAATAAAAAAATTAAAATTTCTGACCATCTGGAGAAATTTCGACAGGTCACGGGTCATCGTTTTTCATCAGAAAATTGATTTTTTGGACTGTAGAAAAATTGATTCAAAATGTCATTTGGAATGTGCCTCATGTTTAAAAACTACTTTTTAAAGCCTCAATGTGACCAAAATTGCCATTTTTACAGACTTTTTCTCCTACTCAGAAGCTTCTATTGTGACCAATTTCAGGCATTAAAATGACTCTAAACGCACATATTTTAGTTCCAAGAGTTATAATTCACACGCAACCGTCATTTCCAGTCCAAAAATGAAACATTAAAAAAATACCATTTCTAACCATCTGGAGAAAGTTCAACAGGTCACGGGTCATCGTTTCTCATGAGAAAATTGATTTTGTGGACAGTAGAAAAATTGATTCAAAATGTCATTTGGATTGCGCCTCATGTTGAATAACTACTTTTTAAAGCCTCAATGTGACCAAAATTGCCATTTTTATAGACTTTTCTCCTACTCAGAAGCTTCTATTTCGACCAATTTCAGGCATTAAAATGACTCTAAACACACTTATTTTAGTTCCAAAAGTGATCATTCACATGCAATAGTCATTTACAGTCAAAAAATTAAAAAATTAAAAGTTAAAATTTCTGACCATCTGGAGAAAGTTTGACAGGTCATGGGTCATCGTTTTTCATGAGAAAATTGATTTTTTGGACTGTAGAAAAATTGATTCAAAATTTCATTTGGATTGTGCCTCATGTATAATACCTACTTTTTAAAGCCTCAATGTGACCAAAAGTGCCATTTTTAAAGACTTTTTCTCCTACTCAGAAGCTTCTATTTCAACTAATTTCAGGCATTAAAATGACTCTAAACACACCTATTTTAGTTCCAAAAGTGATAATTTACATGCAATAGTCATTTACAGTCAAAAAATTAAAAATTAAAAAATAAAAATTTCTGACCATCTGGAGAAAGTTTGACAGGTCACGCACGGGTCATCGTTTTTCATCAGAAAATTGATTTTTTGGACTGTAGAAAACTTGATTCGAAATGTCATTTGGATTGTGCCTCATGTTGAATAACTACTTTGTGAAGCCTCAATGTGACCAAAATTGCCATTTTTATAGACTTTTTCTCCTACTCAGAAGCTTTTATTTCCACCAATTTCAGGCATTAAAATGACTCTAAACACACTTATTTTAGTTCCAAAAGTGATAATTCACATGCAATAGTCATTTACAGTCAAAAAATTAAACATAAAAAATTAGAATTTCTGACCATCTGGAGAAAGTTTGACAGGTCACGGGTCATCGTTTTTCATGAGAAAATTGATTTTTTGGACTGTAAAAAAATTGATTTATAATGTCATTTGGATTTTGCCTCATTTTGAATACCTACTTTTTATGGCCTCAATGTACCCAAAATTGCCATTTTTACAGATTTTTACTCCTACTCAGAAGCTTCTATTTAAACTAATTTCAGGCATTAAAATGACTCTAAACACACTTATTTTAGTTCCAAAAGTGATAATTCACATGCAATAGTCATTTACAGGCAAAAAATGTAAAATAAAAAAATTAACATTTCTGACCATCTGGAGAAAGTTCTACAGGTCACGGGTCATCGTTTTTCATCAGAAAATTGATTTTTTGGACTGTGGAAAAATTGATTCAAAATGTCATTTGGATTGTGCCTCATGTTGAATAACTACTTTTAGAGCCTCAATATGACCAAAATTACCATTTTTACAGACTTTTTCTCCTACTCAGAAGCTTATATTTCAACCAATTTCCGGCATTAAAATGACTCTAAACACACTTATTTTAGTTTCAAAAGTGATAATTCACATGCAATAGTCATTTACAGTCAAAAAATTAAACATTAAAAAATTACCATTTCTGACCATCTGGAGAAAGTTCGACAGGTCACGGGTCATCGTTTTCCATCAGAAAATTGATTTTTTGGACTGTAGAAAAATTGATTCAAAATGTAATTTGGACTGTGCCTCATTTTGAAAAACTACTTTTTAAAGCCTCAATGTGACCAAAATTGCAATTTTTCCAGGCTTTTTCTCCTACTCAGAAGCTTCTATTTCAACCAATTTCAGACATTAAAAGGACTCTAAACACACCTATTTTAGTTCCATAAGTGATAATTCACATGCAATAGTCATTTACAGTCAAAAAACTTAAAAATAAAAAAATAAAATTTCTGACCATCTGGAGAAAGTTTAACAGGTCACGGGTCATCGTTTCTCATGAGAAAATTGATTTTTTGGACAGTAGAAAAATTGATTCAAAATGTCATTTGGATTGCGCCTCATGTTGAATAACTACTTTTTAAAGCCTCAATGTGACCAAAATTGCCATTTGTATAGACTTTTCTCCTACTCAGAAGCTTCTATTTCGACCAATTTCAGGCATTAAAATGACTCTAAACACACTTATTTTAGTTCCAAAAGTGATCATTCACATGCAATAGTCATTTACAGTCAAAAAATTAAAAAATTAAAAATTAAAATTTCTGACCATCTGGAAAAAGTTTGACAGGTCATCGTTTTTCATGAGAAAATTGATTTTTTGGACTGTAAAAAAATTGATTCATAATGTCATTTGGATTTTGCCTCATTTTGAATAACTACTTTTTATGGCCTCAATGTACCCAAAATTGCCATTTTTACAGATTTTTACTCCTACTCAGAAGCTTCTATTTAAACTAATTTCAGGCATTAAAATGACTCTAAACACACTTATTTTTGTTCCAAAAGTGATAACTCACATGCAATACTCATTTACAGTCAAAAAATTTTAAATAAAAAAATGAACATTTCTGACCATCTGGAGAAGGTTCAATAAGTCACGGGTCATCGTTTTTCATGAGAAAATTGATTTTTTGGACTGTAGAAAAATTGATTCAAAATTTCATTTGGATTGTGCCTCATGTTGAATAACTACTTTTTAAAGCCTCAATGTGACCAAAAGTGCCATTTTTAAAGACTTTTTCTCCTACTCAGAAGCTTCTATTTCAACTAATTTCAGGCATTAAAATGACTCTAAACACACCTATTTTAGTTCCAAAAGTGATAATTTACATGCAATAGTCATTTACAGTCAAAAAATTAAAAATTAAAAAATAAAAATTTCTGACCATCTGGAGAAAGTTTGACAGGTCACGCACGGGTCATCGTTTTTCATCAGAAAATTGATTTTTTGGACTGTAGAAAACTTGATTCGAAATGTCATTTGGATTGTGCCTCATGTTGAATAACTACTTTGTGATGCCTCAATGTGACCAAAATTGCCATTTTTATAGACTTTTTCTCCTACTCAGAAGCTTTTATTTCCACCAATTTCAGGCATTAAAATGACTCTAAACACACTTATTTTAGTTCCAAAAGTGATAATTCACATGCAATAGTCATTTACAGGCAAAAAATGTAAAATAAAAAAATTAACATTTCTGACCATCTGGAGAAAGTTCAACAGGTCACGGGTCATCGTTTTTCATCAGAAAATTGATTTTTTGGACTGTAGAAAAATTGATTCAAAATGTCATTTGGATTGTGCCTCATGTTGAATAACTACTTTTAGAGCCTCAATATGACCAAAATTACCATTTTTACAGACTTTTTCTCCTACTCAGAAGCTTATATTTCAACCAATTTCCGGCATTAAAATGACCCTAAACACACTTATTTTAGTTCCAAAAGTGATAATTCACATGCAATAGTCATTTACAGTCAAAAAATTAAACATTAAAAAATTACCATTTCTGACCATCAGGAGAAAGTTCGACAGGTCACGGGTCATCGTTTTCCATCAGAAAATTGATTTTTTGGACTGTAGAAAAATTGATTCAAAATGTAATTTGGACTGTGCCTCATTTTGAAAAACTACTTTTTAAAGCCTCAATGTGACCAAAATTGCAATTTTTCCAGGCTTTTTCTCCTACTCAGAAGCTTCTATTTCAACCAATTTCAGACATTAAAAGGACTCTAAACACACCTATTTTAGTTCCATAAGTGATAATTCACATGCAATAGTCATTTACAGTCAAAAAACTTAAAAATAAAAAAAATAAAATTTCTGACCATCTGGAGAAAGTTCAACAGGTCACGGGTCATCGTTTCTCATGAGAAAATTGATTTTTTGGACAGTAGAAAAATTGATTCAAAATGTCATTTGGATTGCGCCTCATGTTGAATAACTACTTTTTAAAGCCTCAATGTGACCAAAATTGCCATTTTTATAGACTTTTCTCCTACTCAGAAGCTTCTATTTCGACCAATTTCAGGCATTAAAATGACTCTAAACACACTTATTTTAGTTCCAAAAGTGATCATTCACATGCAATAGTCATTTACAGTCAAAAAATTAAAAAATTAAAAATTAAAATTTCTGACCATCTGGAGAAAGTTTGACAGGTCATGGGTCATCGTTTTTCATGAGAAAATTGATTTTTTGGACTGTAAAAAAATTGATTCATAATCTCATTTGGATTTTGCCTCATTTTGAATAACTACTTTTTATGGCCTCAATGTACCCAAAATTGCCATTTTTACAGATTTTTACTCCTTCTCAGAAGCTTCTATTTAAACTAATTTCAGGCATTAAAATGACTCTAAACACACTTATTTTTGTTCCAAAAGTGATAATTCACATGCAATACTCATTTACAGTCAAAAAAATTTAAATAAAAAAATGAACATTTCTGACCATCTGGAGAAGGTTCAACAAGTCACGGGTCATCGTTTTTCATCAGAAAATTGATTTTTTGGACTGTAGAAAAATTGATTCAAAATTTCATTTGGATTGTGCCTCATGTTGAATAACTACTTTTTAAAGCCTCAATGTGACCAAAAGTGCCATTTTTAAAGACTTTTTCTCCTACTCAGAAGCTTCTATTTCAACTAATTTCAGGCATTAAAATGACTCTAAACACACCTATTTTAGTTCCAAAAGTGATAATTTACATGCAATAGTCAATTACAGTCAAAAAATTAAAAATTAAAAAATAAAAATTTCTGACCATCTGGAGAAAGTTTGACAGGTCACGCACGGGTCATCGTTTTTCATCAGAAAATTGATTTTTTGGACTGTAGAAAACTTGATTCGAAATGTCATTTGGATTGTGCCTCATGTTGAATAACTACTTTGTGAAGCCTCAATGTGACCAAAATTGCCATTTTTATAGACTTTTTCTCCTACTCAGAAGCTTTTATTTCCACCAATTTCAGGCATTAAAATGACTCTAAACACACTTATTTTAGTTCCAAAAGTGATAATTCACATGCAATAGTCATTTACAGTCAAAAAATTAAACATAAAAAATTAGAATTTCTGACCATCTGGAGAAAGTTTGACAGGTCACGGGTCATCGTTTTTTATGAGAAAATTGATTTTTTGGACTGTAAAAAAATTGATTTATAATGTCATTTGGATTTTGCCTCATTTTGAATACCTACTTTTTATGGCCTCAATGTACCCAAAATTGCCATTTTTACAGATTTTTACTCCTACTCAGAAGCTTCTATTTAAACTAATTTCAGGCATTAAAATGACTCGAAACACACTTATTTTAGTTCCAAAAGTGATAATTCACATGCAATAGTCATTTACAGGAAAAAAATTTAAAATAAAAAAATTAACATTTCTGACCATCTGGAGAAAGTTCAACAGGTCACGGGTCATCGTTTTTCATCAGAAAATTTATTTTTTGGACTGTAGAAAAATTGATTCAAAATGTCGTTTGGATTGTGCCCCATGTGGAATAACTACTTTGTGAAGCCTCAATGTGACCAAAAGTGCCATTTTTATAGACTTTTTCTCCTACTCAGAAGCTTTTATTTCCACCAATTTCAGGCATTAAAATGACTCAAAACACACTTATTTTAGTTCCAAAAGTGATAATTCACATGCAATAGTCATTTACAGTCAAAATATTAAACATTAAAAAATTATCATTTCTGACCATCTGCAGAAAGTTCGACAGGTAACGGGTCATCGTTTTTCATCAGAAAATGGATTTTTTGGACTGTCGAAAAATTGATTCATAATGTCATTTGGAATGTGCCTCATGTTGAATAACTACTTTTTAAAGCCTCAATGTGACCAAAATTGCCATTATTACAGACTTATTCTCCTATTCAGAAGCTTCTATTTCGACCAATTTCAGGCATTAAAGTAACTCTAAACACACTTATTTTTGTTCCAAAAGTGATAATTTACATGGAATAGTCATTTGCAGTCCAAAAATTAAACATTAACAAATTTGCATTTCTGACAATCTGGAGAAATTTCGACAGGTCACGGGTCATCGTTTTTCATCAGAAAATTGATTTTTTGCACTGTAGAAAAATTGATTCAAAATGTCATTTGGAATGTGCCTCATGTTTAAAAACTACTTTTTAAAGCCTCAATGTGACCAAAATTGCGATTTTTACAGACTTTTTCTCCTACTCAGAAGCTTCTATTGTGACCAATTTCAGGCATTAAACTCATTCTAAACACACCTATTTTAGTTCCAAAAGTGATAATTCACATGCAATTGTCATTTACAGTAAAAAAATTAAACATTAAAAAATTCCGATTTCTGACCATCTGGAGAAAGTTCGAAAGCTCACAGCTCATCGTTTTTCATGAGAAAATTGATTTTTTGGACTGTAGAAAAATTGATTCAAAATGTCATTTGGATTGTGCCTCATGTTGAGAAACTACTTTTTAAAGCCTCAATGTGAACAAAATCGCCATTCTTACAGACTTTTTCTCCTACTCAGAAGCTTCTATTTCCACCAATTTCAGGCATTAAACTCACTCTAAACACACTTACTTTAGTTCCAAAAGTGATAATTCACATGCAATAGTCATTTTACAGTCAAAATATTAAACATGAAAAAATTACCATTTCTGACCATCTGGAGAAAGTTCGACAGGTCACAGGGTCATCGTTTTTCTTCAGAAAATTGATTTTTTGGACTGTAGAAAAATTGATTCAAAATGTCATTTGGACTGTGCCTCATGTTGAATAACTACTTTTTAAAGCCTCAATATGACCAAAATGGCCATTTTTACAGACTTTTTCTCCTACTCAGAAGGTTCTATTTCAATAAATTTCAGGCATTAAAATGAATCTAAACACACTTATTTTAGTTCCAAAAGTGATAATTCTCATGCAATAGTCATTTACAGTCAAAAAATTAAACATTAAAAAAATACCATTTCTGACCATGTGTAGAAAGTTCCACAGGTCACGTGTCATCATTTTTCATCAGAAAATTGATTTTTTGGACTGTAGAAAAATTGATTCAAAATGTCATTTGGTTTGTGCTTCATGTTGAATAACTACTTTTTAAATCCTCAATGTGAACAAAATTGCCATTTTTACAGCCTTTTTCTCCTATGCAGAAGCTTCTATTTCGACCAATTTCAGGCACTAAAATGACTCTAAACACACTTATTTTAGTTCCAAAAGTGATAATTCACATGCAATAGTCATTTACAGTCAAAAAATTTAAAAAATAAAATTTCTGACCATCTGGAGAAAGTTCAACAGGTCACGGGTCATCGTTTTTCATCAGAAAATTGATTTTTTGGACTGTAGAAAACTTGATTCGAAATGTCATTTGGATTGTGCCTCATGTTGAATAACTACTTTGTGAAGCCTCAATATGACCAAAATTACCATTTTTATAGACTTTTTCTCCTACTCAGAAGCTTTTATTTCCACCAATTTCAGGCATTGAAATGACTCTAAACACACTTATTTTAGTTCCAAAAGTGATAATTCACATGCAATAGTCATTTACAGTCAAAAAATTAAACATTAAAAAATTACAATTTCTGACCATCTGGAGAAAGTTCGACAGGTCACGGGTCATCGTTTTCCATCAGAAAATTGATTTTTTGGACTGTAGAAAAATTGATTCAAAATGTAATTTGGACTGTGCCCCATTTTGAAAAACTACTTTTTAAAGCCTCAATGTGACCAAAATTGCAATTTTTCCAGACTTTTTCTCCTACTCAGAAGCTTCTATTTCAACCAATTTCAGACATTAAAATGACTCTAAACACACCTATTGTAGTTCCATAAGTGATAATTCACATGCAATAGTCATTTACAGTCAAAAAACTTAAAAATAAAAAAATTAAAATTTCTGACCATCTGGAGAAATTTCGACAGGTCACGCACGGGTCATCGTTTTTCATCAGAAAATTGATTTTTTGGACTGTAGAAAAATTGATTCAAAATGTCATTTGGAATGTGCCTCATGTTTAAAAACTACTTTTTAAAGCCTCAATGTGACCAAAATTGCCATTTTTACAGACTTTTTCTCCTACTCAGAAGCTTCTATTGTGACCAATTTCAGGCATTAAAATGACTCTAAACGCACATATTTTAGTTCCAAGAGTTATAATTCACACGCAACCGTCATTTCCAGTCCAAAAATGAAACATTAAAAAAATACCATTTCTAACCATCTGGAGAGAGTTCGACAGGTCACAGATCATCGTTTTTCAGCAGAAAATTGATTTTTTGGACTGTAGAAAACTTGATTCGAAATGTCATTTGGATTGTGCCTCATGTTGAATAACTACTTTGTGAAGCCTCAATGTGACCAAAATTGCCATTTTTATAGACTTTTTCTCCTACTCAGTAGCTTTTATTTCCACCAATTTCAGGCATTAAAATGACTCTAAACACACTTATTTTAGTTCCAAAAGTGATAATTCACATGCAATAGTCATTTACAGTCAAAAAATGAAACATAAAAAATTAGAATTTCTGACCATCTGGAGAAAGTTTGACAGGTCACGGGTCATCGTTTTTCATGAGAAAATTGATTTTTTGGACTGTAAAAAAATTGATTTATAATGTCATTTGGATTTTGCCTCATTTTGAATACCTACTTTTTATGGCCTCAATGTACCCAAAATTGCCATTTTTACAGATTTTTACTCCTACTCAGAAGCTTCTATTTAAACTAATTTCAGGCATTAAAATGACTCTAAACACACTTATTTTAGTTCCAAAAGTGATAATTCACATGCAATAGTCATTTACAGGCAAAAAATTTAAAATAAAAAAATTAACATTTCTGACCATCTGGAGAAAGTTCAACAGGTCACGGGTCATCGTTTTTCATCAGAAAATTTATTTTTTGGACTGTAGAAAAATTGATTCAAAATGTCATTTGGATTGTGCCCCATGTGGAATAACTACTTTTTAAAGCCTCAATGTGACCAACATTTCCATTTTTACAGACTTTTTCTCCTATTCAGAAGATTCTATTTCAACCAATTTCAGGCATTTAAATGACTCTAAACACACCTATTTTAGTTCCAAAAGTGATAATTCACTTGCAATAGTCATTTACAGTCAAAAAACTTAAAAATTAAAAAATTAAAATTTCTGACCATCTGGAGAAAGTTCAACAGGTCACGGGTCATTGTTTTTCATCAGAAAATTGATTTTTTGGACTGTAGAAAACTTGATTCGAAATGTCATTTGGATTGTGCCTCATGTTGAATAACTACTTTGTGAAGCCTCAATGTGACCAAAATTGCCATTTTTATAGACTTTTTCTCCTACTCAGAAGCTTTTATTTCCACCAATTTCAGGCATTAAAATGACTCAAAACACACTTATTTTAGTTCCAAAAGTGATAATTCACATGCAATAGTCATTTACAGTCAAAAAATTAAAAAATTAAAAATTAAAATTTCTGACCATCTGGAGAAAGTTTGACAGGTCATGGGTCATCGTTTTTCATGAGAAAATTGATTTTTTGGACTGTAAAAAAATTGATTCATAATGTCATTTGGATTTTGCCTCATTTTGAATAACTACTTTTTATGGCCTCAATGTACCCAAAATTGCCATTTTTACAGATTTTTACTCCTACTCAGAAGCTTCTATTTAAACTAATTTCAGGCATTAAAATGACTCTAAACACACTTATTTTTGTTCCAAAAGTGATAATTCACATGCAATACTCATTTACAGTCAAAAAATTTAAATAAAATAATGAACATTTCTGACCATCTGGAGAAGGTTCAACAAGTCACGGGTCATCGTTTTTCATCAGAAAATTGATTTTTTGGACTGTAGAAAAATTGATTCAAAATTTCATTTGGATTGTGCCTCATGTTGAATAACTACTTTTTAAAGCCTCAATGTGACCAAAAGTGCCATTTTTAAAGACTTTTTCTCCTACTCAGAAGCTTCTATTTCAACTAATTTCAGGCATTAAAATGACTCTAAACACACCTATTTTAGTTCCAAAAGTGATAATTTACATGCAATAGTCATTTACAGTCAATAAATTAAAAATTAAAAAATAAAAATTTCTGACCATCTGGAGAAAGTTTGACAGGTCACGCACGGGTCATCGTTTTTCATCAGAAAATTGATTTTTTGGACTGTAGAAAACTTGATTCGAAATGTCATTTGGATTGTGCCTCATGTTGAATAACTACTTTGTGAAGCCTCAATGTGACCAAAATTGCCATTTTTATAGACTTTTTCTCCTACTCAGAAGCTTTTATTTCCACCAATTTCAGGCATTAAAATGACTCAAAACACACTTATTTTAGTTCCAAAAGTGATAATTCACATGCAATAGTCATTTACAGTCAAAAAATTAAAAAATTAAAAATTAAAATTTCTGACCATCTGGAGAAAGTTTGACAGGTCATGGGTCATCGTTTTTCATGAGAAAATTGATTTTTTGGACTGTAAAAAAATTGATTCATAATGTCATTTGGATTTTGCCTCATTTTGAATAACTACTTTTTATGGCCTCAATGTACCCAAAATTGCCATTTTTACAGATTTTTACTTCTACTCAGAAGCTTCTATTTAAACTAATTTCAGGCATTAAAATGACTCTAAACACACTTATTTTTGTTCCAAAAGTGATAATTCACATGCAATACTCATTTACAGTCAAAAAATTTTAAATAAAAAAATGAACATTTCTGACCATCTGGAGAAGGTTCAACAAGTCACGGGTCATCGTTTTTCATCAGAAAATTGATTTTTTGGACTGTAGAAAAATTGATTCAAAATTTCATTTGGATTGTGCCTCATGTTGAATAACTACTTTTTAAAGCCTCAATGTGACCAAAAGTGCCATTTTTAAAGACTTTTTCTCCTACTCAGAAGCTTCTATTTCAACTAATTTCAGGCATTAAAATGACTCTAAACACACCTATTTTAGTTCCAAAAGTGATAATTTACATGCAATAGTCATTTACAGTCAATAAATTAAAAATTAAAAAATAAAAATTTCTGACCATCTGGAGAAAGTTTGACAGGTCACGCACGGGTCATCGTTTTTCATCAGAAAATTGATTTTTTGGACTGTAGAAAACTTGATTCGAAATGTCATTTGGATTGTGCCTCATGTTGAATAACTACTTTGTGAAGCCTCAATGTGACCAAAATTGCCATTTTTATAGACTTTTTCTCCTACTCAGAAGCTTTTATTTCCACCAATTTCAGGCATTAAAATGACTCTAAACACACTTATTTTAGTTCCAAAAGTGATAATTCACATGCAATAGTCATTTACAGTCAAAAAATTAAACATAAAAAATTAGAATTTCTGACCATCTGGAGAAAGTTTGACAGGTCACGGGTCATCGTTTTTCATGAGAAAATTGATTTTTTGGACTGTAAAAAAATTGATTTATAATGTCATTTGGATTTTGCCTCATTTTGAATACCTACTTTTTATGGCCTCAATGTACCCAAAATTGCCATTTTTACAGATTTTTACTCCTACTCAGAAGCTTCTATTTAAACTAATTTCAGGCATTAAAATGACTCTAAACACACTTATTTTAGTTCCAAAAGTGATAATTCACATGCAATAGTCATTTACAGGCAAAAAATGAAAAATAAAAAAATTAACATTTCTGACCATCTGGAGAAAGTTCAACAGGTCAAGGGTCATCGTTTTTCATCAGAAAATTGATTTTTTGGACTGTAGAAAAATTGATTCAAAATGTCATTTGGATTGTGCCTCATGTTGAATAACTACTTTTAGAGCCTCAATATGACCAAAATTACAATTTTTACAGACTTTTTCTCCTACTCAGAAGCTTATATTTCAACCAATTTCCGGCATTAAAATGACTCTAAACACACTTATTTTAGTTCCAAAAGTGATAATTCACATGCAATAGTCATTTACAGTCAAAAAATTAAACATTAAAAAATTACCATTTCTGACCATCTGGAGAAAGTTCGACAGGTCACGGGTCATCGTTTTCCATCAGAACATTGATTTTTTGGACTGTAGAAAAATTGATTCAAAATGTAATTTGGACTGTGCCTCATTTTGAAAAACTACTTTTTAAAGCCTCAATGTGACCAAAATTGCAATTTTTCCAGGCTTTTTCTCCTACTCAGAAGCTTCTATTTCAACCAATTTCAGACATTAAAAGGACTCTAAACACACCTATTTTAGTTCCATAAGTGATAATTCACATGCAATAGTCATTTACAGTCAAAAAACTTAAAAATAAAAAAATAAAATTTCTGACCATCTGGAGAAAGTTCAACAGGTCACGGGTCATCGTTTCTCATGAGAAAATTGATTTTTTGGACAGTAGAAAAATTGATTCAAAATGTCATTTGGATTGCGCCTCATGTTGAATAACTACTTTTTAAAGCCTCAATGTGACCAAAATTGCCATTTGTATAGACTTTTCTCCTACTCAGAAGCTTCTATTTCGACCAATTTCAGGCATTAAAATGACTCTAAACACACTTATTTTAGTTCCAAAAGTGATCATTCACATGCAATAGTCATTTACAGTCAAAAAATTAAAAAATTAAAAATTAAAATTTCTGACCATCTGGAAAAAGTTTGACAGGTCATCGTTTTTCATGAGAAAATTGATTTTTTGGACTGTAAAAAAATTGATTCATAATGTCATTTGGATTTTGCCTCATTTTGAATAACTACTTTTTATGGCCTCAATGTACCCAAAATTGCCATTTTTACAGATTTTTACTCCTACTCAGAAGCTTCTATTTAAACTAATTTCAGGCATTAAAATGACTCTAAACACACTTATTTTTGTTCCAAAAGTGATAACTCACATGCAATACTCATTTACAGTCAAAAAATTTTAAATAAAAAAATGAACATTTCTGACCATCTGGAGAAGGTTCAATAAGTCACGGGTCATCGTTTTTCATGAGAAAATTGATTTTTTGGACTGTAGAAAAATTGATTCAAAATTTCATTTGGATTGTGCCTCATGTTGAATAACTACTTTTTAAAGCCTCAATGTGACCAAAAGTGCCATTTTTAAAGACTTTTTCTCCTACTCAGAAGCTTCTATTTCAACTAATTTCAGGCATTAAAATGACTCTAAACACACCTATTTTAGTTCCAAAAGTGATAATTTACATGCAATAGTCATTTACAGTCAAAAAATTAAAAATTAAAAAATAAAAATTTCTGACCATCTGGAGAAAGTTTGACAGGTCACGCACGGGTCATCGTTTTTCATCAGAAAATTGATTTTTTGGACTGTAGAAAACTTGATTCGAAATGTCATTTGGATTGTGCCTCATGTTGAATAACTACTTTGTGATGCCTCAATGTGACCAAAATTGCCATTTTTATAGACTTTTTCTCCTACTCAGAAGCTTTTATTTCCACCAATTTCAGGCATTAAAATGACTCTAAACACACTTATTTTAGTTCCAAAAGTGATAATTCACATGCAATAGTCATTTACAGGCAAAAAATGTAAAATAAAAAAATTAACATTTCTGACCATCTGGAGAAAGTTCAACAGGTCACGGGTCATCGTTTTTCATCAGAAAATTGATTTTTTGGACTGTAGAAAAATTGATTCAAAATGTCATTTGGATTGTGCCTCATGTTGAATAACTACTTTTAGAGCCTCAATATGACCAAAATTACCATTTTTACAGACTTTTTCTCCTACTCAGAAGCTTATATTTCAACCAATTTCCGGCATTAAAATGACCCTAAACACACTTATTTTAGTTCCAAAAGTGATAATTCACATGCAATAGTCATTTACAGTCAAAAAATTAAACATTAAAAAATTACCATTTCTGACCATCAGGAGAAAGTTCGACAGGTCACGGGTCATCGTTTTCCATCAGAAAATTGATTTTTTGGACTGTAGAAAAATTGATTCAAAATGTAATTTGGACTGTGCCTCATTTTGAAAAACTACTTTTTAAAGCCTCAATGTGACCAAAATTGCAATTTTTCCAGGCTTTTTCTCCTACTCAGAAGCTTCTATTTCAACCAATTTCAGACATTAAAAGGACTCTAAACACACCTATTTTAGTTCCATAAGTGATAATTCACATGCAATAGTCATTTACAGTCAAAAAACTTAAAAATAAAAAAAATAAAATTTCTGACCATCTGGAGAAAGTTCAACAGGTCACGGGTCATCGTTTCTCATGAGAAAATTGATTTTTTGGACAGTAGAAAAATTGATTCAAAATGTCATTTGGATTGCGCCTCATGTTGAATAACTACTTTTTAAAGCCTCAATGTGACCAAAATTGCCATTTTTATAGACTTTTCTCCTACTCAGAAGCTTCTATTTCGACCAATTTCAGGCATTAAAATGACTCTAAACACACTTATTTTAGTTCCAAAAGTGATCATTCACATGCAATAGTCATTTACAGTCAAAAAATTAAAAAATTAAAAATTAAAATTTCTGACCATCTGGAGAAAGTTTGACAGGTCATGGGTCATCGTTTTTCATGAGAAAATTGATTTTTTGGACTGTAAAAAAATTGATTCATAATCTCATTTGGATTTTGCCTCATTTTGAATAACTACTTTTTATGGCCTCAATGTACCCAAAATTGCCATTTTTACAGATTTTTACTCCTTCTCAGAAGCTTCTATTTAAACTAATTTCAGGCATTAAAATGACTCTAAACACACTTATTTTTGTTCCAAAAGTGATAATTCACATGCAATACTCATTTACAGTCAAAAAAATTTAAATAAAAAAATGAACATTTCTGACCATCTGGAGAAGGTTCAACAAGTCACGGGTCATCGTTTTTCATCAGAAAATTGATTTTTTGGACTGTAGAAAAATTGATTCAAAATTTCATTTGGATTGTGCCTCATGTTGAATAACTACTTTTTAAAGCCTCAATGTGACCAAAAGTGCCATTTTTAAAGACTTTTTCTCCTACTCAGAAGCTTCTATTTCAACTAATTTCAGGCATTAAAATGACTCTAAACACACCTATTTTAGTTCCAAAAGTGATAATTTACATGCAATAGTCATTTACAGTCAAAAAATTAAAAATTAAAAAATAAAAATTTCTGACCATCTGGAGAAAGTTTGACAGGTCACGCACGGGTCATCGTTTTTCATCAGAAAATTGATTTTTTGGACTGTAGAAAACTTGATTCGAAATGTCATTTGGATTGTGCCTCATGTTGAATAACTACTTTGTGAAGCCTCAATGTGACCAAAATTGCCATTTTTATAGACTTTTTCTCCTACTCAGAAGCTTTTATTTCCACCAATTTCAGGCATTAAAATGACTCTAAACACACTTATTTTAGTTCCAAAAGTGATAATTCACATGCAATAGTCATTTACAGTCAAAAAATTAAACATAAAAAATTAGAATTTCTGACCATCTGGAGAAAGTTTGACAGGTCACGGGTCATCGTTTTTTATGAGAAAATTGATTTTTTGGACTGTAAAAAAATTGATTTATAATGTCATTTGGATTTTGCCTCATTTTGAATACCTACTTTTTATGGCCTCAATGTACCCAAAATTGCCATTTTTACAGATTTTTACTCCTACTCAGAAGCTTCTATTTAAACTAATTTCAGGCATTAAAATGACTCGAAACACACTTATTTTAGTTCCAAAAGTGATAATTCACATGCAATAGTCATTTACAGGAAAAAAATTTAAAATAAAAAAATTAACATTTCTGACCATCTGGAGAAAGTTCAACAGGTCACGGGTCATCGTTTTTCATCAGAAAATTTATTTTTTGGACTGTAGAAAAATTGATTCAAAATGTCGTTTGGATTGTGCCCCATGTGGAATAACTACTTTGTGAAGCCTCAATGTGACCAAAAGTGCCATTTTTATAGACTTTTTCTCCTACTCAGAAGCTTTTATTTCCACCAATTTCAGGCATTAAAATGACTCAAAACACACTTATTTTAGTTCCAAAAGTGATAATTCACATGCAATAGTCATTTACAGTCAAAATATTAAACATTAAAAAATTATCATTTCTGACCATCTGCAGAAAGTTCGACAGGTAACGGGTCATCGTTTTTCATCAGAAAATGGATTTTTTGGACTGTCGAAAAATTGATTCATAATGTCATTTGGAATGTGCCTCATGTTGAATAACTACTTTTTAAAGCCTCAATGTGACCAAAATTGCCATTATTACAGACTTATTCTCCTATTCAGAAGCTTCTATTTCGACCAATTTCAGGCATTAAAGTAACTCTAAACACACTTATTTTTGTTCCAAAAGTGATAATTTACATGGAATAGTCATTTGCAGTCCAAAAATTAAACATTAACAAATTTGCATTTCTGACAATCTGGAGAAATTTCGACAGGTCACGGGTCATCGTTTTTCATCAGAAAATTGATTTTTTGCACTGTAGAAAAATTGATTCAAAATGTCATTTGGAATGTGCCTCATGTTTAAAAACTACTTTTTAAAGCCTCAATGTGACCAAAATTGCGATTTTTACAGACTTTTTCTCCTACTCAGAAGCTTCTATTGTGACCAATTTCAGGCATTAAACTCATTCTAAACACACCTATTTTAGTTCCAAAAGTGATAATTCACATGCAATTGTCATTTACAGTAAAAAAATTAAACATTAAAAAATTCCGATTTCTGACCATCTGGAGAAAGTTCGAAAGCTCACAGCTCATCGTTTTTCATGAGAAAATTGATTTTTTGGACTGTAGAAAAATTGATTCAAAATGTCATTTGGATTGTGCCTCATGTTGAGAAACTACTTTTTAAAGCCTCAATGTGAACAAAATCGCCATTCTTACAGACTTTTTCTCCTACTCAGAAGCTTCTATTTCCACCAATTTCAGGCATTAAACTCACTCTAAACACACTTACTTTAGTTCCAAAAGTGATAATTCACATGCAATAGTCATTTTACAGTCAAAATATTAAACATGAAAAAATTACCATTTCTGACCATCTGGAGAAAGTTCGACAGGTCACAGGGTCATCGTTTTTCTTCAGAAAATTGATTTTTTGGACTGTAGAAAAATTGATTCAAAATGTCATTTGGACTGTGCCTCATGTTGAATAACTACTTTTTAAAGCCTCAATATGACCAAAATGGCCATTTTTACAGACTTTTTCTCCTACTCAGAAGGTTCTATTTCAATAAATTTCAGGCATTAAAATGAATCTAAACACACTTATTTTAGTTCCAAAAGTGATAATTCTCATGCAATAGTCATTTACAGTCAAAAAATTAAACATTAAAAAAATACCATTTCTGACCATGTGTAGAAAGTTCCACAGGTCACGTGTCATCATTTTTCATCAGAAAATTGATTTTTTGGACTGTAGAAAAATTGATTCAAAATGTCATTTGGTTTGTGCTTCATGTTGAATAACTACTTTTTAAATCCTCAATGTGAACAAAATTGCCATTTTTACAGCCTTTTTCTCCTATGCAGAAGCTTCTATTTCGACCAATTTCAGGCACTAAAATGACTCTAAACACACTTATTTTAGTTCCAAAAGTGATAATTCACATGCAATAGTCATTTACAGTCAAAAAATTTAAAAAATAAAATTTCTGACCATCTGGAGAAAGTTCAACAGGTCACGGGTCATCGTTTTTCATCAGAAAATTGATTTTTTGGACTGTAGAAAACTTGATTCGAAATGTCATTTGGATTGTGCCTCATGTTGAATAACTACTTTGTGAAGCCTCAATATGACCAAAATTACCATTTTTATAGACTTTTTCTCCTACTCAGAAGCTTTTATTTCCACCAATTTCAGGCATTGAAATGACTCTAAACACACTTATTTTAGTTCCAAAAGTGATAATTCACATGCAATAGTCATTTACAGTCAAAAAATTAAACATTAAAAAATTACCATTTCTGACCATCTGGAGAAAGTTCGACAGGTCACGGGTCATCGTTTTCCATCAGAAAATTGATTTTTTGGACTGTAGAAAAATTGATTCAAAATGTAATTTGGACTGTGCCCCATTTTGAAAAACTACTTTTTAAAGCCTCAATGTGACCAAAATTGCAATTTTTCCAGACTTTTTCTCCTACTCAGAAGCTTCTATTTCAACCAATTTCAGACATTAAAATGACTCTAAACACACCTATTGTAGTTCCATAAGTGATAATTCACATGCAATAGTCATTTACAGTCAAAAAACTTAAAAATAAAAAAATTAAAATTTCTGACCATCTGGAGAAATTTCGACAGGTCACGCACGGGTCATCGTTTTTCATCAGAAAATTGATTTTTTGGACTGTAGAAAAATTGATTCAAAATGTCATTTGGAATGTGCCTCATGTTTAAAAACTACTTTTTAAAGCCTCAATGTGACCAAAATTGCCATTTTTACAGACTTTTTCTCCTACTCAGAAGCTTCTATTGTGACCAATTTCAGGCATTAAAATGACTCTAAACGCACATATTTTAGTTCCAAGAGTTATAATTCACACGCAACCGTCATTTCCAGTCCAAAAATGAAACATTAAAAAAATACCATTTCTAACCATCTGGAGAGAGTTCGACAGGTCACAGATCATCGTTTTTCAGCAGAAAATTGATTTTTTGGACTGTAGAAAACTTGATTCGAAATGTCATTTGGATTGTGCCTCATGTTGAATAACTACTTTGTGAAGCCTCAATGTGACCAAAATTGCCATTTTTATAGACTTTTTCTCCTACTCAGTAGCTTTTATTTCCACCAATTTCAGGCATTAAAATGACTCTAAACACACTTATTTTAGTTCCAAAAGTGATAATTCACATGCAATAGTCATTTACAGTCAAAAAATGAAACATAAAAAATTAGAATTTCTGACCATCTGGAGAAAGTTTGACAGGTCACGGGTCATCGTTTTTCATGAGAAAATTGATTTTTTGGACTGTAAAAAAATTGATTTATAATGTCATTTGGATTTTGCCTCATTTTGAATACCTACTTTTTATGGCCTCAATGTACCCAAAATTGCCATTTTTACAGATTTTTACTCCTACTCAGAAGCTTCTATTTAAACTAATTTCAGGCATTAAAATGACTCTAAACACACTTATTTTAGTTCCAAAAGTGATAATTCACATGCAATAGTCATTTACAGGCAAAAAATTTAAAATAAAAAAATTAACATTTCTGACCATCTGGAGAAAGTTCAACAGGTCACGGGTCATCGTTTTTCATCAGAAAATTTATTTTTTGGACTGTAGAAAAATTGATTCAAAATGTCATTTGGATTGTGCCCCATGTGGAATAACTACTTTTTAAAGCCTCAATGTGACCAACATTTCCATTTTTACAGACTTTTTCTCCTATTCAGAAGATTCTATTTCAACCAATTTCAGGCATTTAAATGACTCTAAACACACCTATTTTAGTTCCAAAAGTGATAATTCACTTGCAATAGTCATTTACAGTCAAAAAACTTAAAAATTAAAAAATTAAAATTTCTGACCATCTGGAGAAAGTTCAACAGGTCACGGGTCATTGTTTTTCATCAGAAAATTGATTTTTTGGACTGTAGAAAACTTGATTCGAAATGTCATTTGGATTGTGCCTCATGTTGAATAACTACTTTGTGAAGCCTCAATGTGACCAAAATTGCCATTTTTATAGACTTTTTCTCCTACTCAGAAGCTTTTATTTCCACCAATTTCAGGCATTAAAATGACTCAAAACACACTTATTTTAGTTCCAAAAGTGATAATTCACATGCAATAGTCATTTACAGTCAAAAAATTAAAAAATTAAAAATTAAAATTTCTGACCATCTGGAGAAAGTTTGACAGGTCATGGGTCATCGTTTTTCATGAGAAAATTGATTTTTTGGACTGTAAAAAAATTGATTCATAATGTCATTTGGATTTTGCCTCATTTTGAATAACTACTTTTTATGGCCTCAATGTACCCAAAATTGCCATTTTTACAGATTTTTACTCCTACTCAGAAGCTTCTATTTAAACTAATTTCAGGCATTAAAATGACTCTAAACACACTTATTTTTGTTCCAAAAGTGATAATTCACATGCAATACTCATTTACAGTCAAAAAATTTAAATAAAATAATGAACATTTCTGACCATCTGGAGAAGGTTCAACAAGTCACGGGTCATCGTTTTTCATCAGAAAATTGATTTTTTGGACTGTAGAAAAATTGATTCAAAATTTCATTTGGATTGTGCCTCATGTTGAATAACTACTTTTTAAAGCCTCAATGTGACCAAAAGTGCCATTTTTAAAGACTTTTTCTCCTACTCAGAAGCTTCTATTTCAACTAATTTCAGGCATTAAAATGACTCTAAACACACCTATTTTAGTTCCAAAAGTGATAATTTACATGCAATAGTCATTTACAGTCAATAAATTAAAAATTAAAAAATAAAAATTTCTGACCATCTGGAGAAAGTTTGACAGGTCACGCACGGGTCATCGTTTTTCATCAGAAAATTGATTTTTTGGACTGTAGAAAACTTGATTCGAAATGTCATTTGGATTGTGCCTCATGTTGAATAACTACTTTGTGAAGCCTCAATGTGACCAAAATTGCCATTTTTATAGACTTTTTCTCCTACTCAGAAGCTTTTATTTCCACCAATTTCAGGCATTAAAATGACTCAAAACACACTTATTTTAGTTCCAAAAGTGATAATTCACATGCAATAGTCATTTACAGTCAAAAAATTAAAAAATTAAAAATTAAAATTTCTGACCATCTGGAGAAAGTTTGACAGGTCATGGGTCATCGTTTTTCATGAGAAAATTGATTTTTTGGACTGTAAAAAAATTGATTCATAATGTCATTTGGATTTTGCCTCATTTTGAATAACTACTTTTTATGGCCTCAATGTACCCAAAATTGCCATTTTTACAGATTTTTACTTCTACTCAGAAGCTTCTATTTAAACTAATTTCAGGCATTAAAATGACTCTAAACACACTTATTTTTGTTCCAAAAGTGATAATTCACATGCAATACTCATTTACAGTCAAAAAATTTTAAATAAAAAAATGAACATTTCTGACCATCTGGAGAAGGTTCAACAAGTCACGGGTCATCGTTTTTCATCAGAAAATTGATTTTTTGGACTGTAGAAAAATTGATTCAAAATTTCATTTGGATTGTGCCTCATGTTGAATAACTACTTTTTAAAGCCTCAATGTGACCAAAAGTGCCATTTTTAAAGACTTTTTCTCCTACTCAGAAGCTTCTATTTCAACTAATTTCAGGCATTAAAATGACTCTAAACACACCTATTTTAGTTCCAAAAGTGATAATTTACATGCAATAGTCATTTACAGTCAATAAATTAAAAATTAAAAAATAAAAATTTCTGACCATCTGGAGAAAGTTTGACAGGTCACGCACGGGTCATCGTTTTTCATCAGAAAATTGATTTTTTGGACTGTAGAAAACTTGATTCGAAATGTCATTTGGATTGTGCCTCATGTTGAATAACTACTTTGTGAAGCCTCAATGTGACCAAAATTGCCATTTTTATAGACTTTTTCTCCTACTCAGAAGCTTTTATTTCCACCAATTTCAGGCATTAAAATGACTCTAAACACACTTATTTTAGTTCCAAAAGTGATAATTCACATGCAATAGTCATTTACAGTCAAAAAATTAAACATAAAAAATTAGAATTTCTGACCATCTGGAGAAAGTTTGACAGGTCACGGGTCATCGTTTTTCATGAGAAAATTGATTTTTTGGACTGTAAAAAAATTGATTTATAATGTCATTTGGATTTTGCCTCATTTTGAATACCTACTTTTTATGGCCTCAATGTACCCAAAATTGCCATTTTTACAGATTTTTACTCCTACTCAGAAGCTTCTATTTAAACTAATTTCAGGCATTAAAATGACTCTAAACACACTTATTTTAGTTCCAAAAGTGATAATTCACATGCAATAGTCATTTACAGGCAAAAAATGAAAAATAAAAAAATTAACATTTCTGACCATCTGGAGAAAGTTCAACAGGTCAAGGGTCATCGTTTTTCATCAGAAAATTGATTTTTTGGACTGTAGAAAAATTGATTCAAAATGTCATTTGGATTGTGCCTCATGTTGAATAACTACTTTTAGAGCCTCAATATGACCAAAATTACAATTTTTACAGACTTTTTCTCCTACTCAGAAGCTTATATTTCAACCAATTTCCGGCATTAAAATGACTCTAAACACACTTATTTTAGTTCCAAAAGTGATAATTCACATGCAATAGTCATTTACAGTCAAAAAATTAAACATTAAAAAATTACCATTTCTGACCATCTGGAGAAAGTTCGACAGGTCACGGGTCATCGTTTTCCATCAGAACATTGATTTTTTGGACTGTAGAAAAATTGATTCAAAATGTAATTTGGACTGTGCCTCATTTTGAAAAACTACTTTTTAAAGCCTCAATGTGACCAAAATTGCAATTTTTCCAGGCTTTTTCTCCTACTCAGAAGCTTCTATTTCAACCAATTTCAGACATTAAAAGGACTCTAAACACACCTATTTTAGTTCCATAAGTGATAATTCACATGCAATAGTCATTTACAGTCAAAAAACTTAAAAATAAAAAAATTAAAATTTCTGACCATCTGGAGAAATTTCGACAGGTCACGGGTCATCGTTTTTCATCAGAAAATTGATTTTTTGGACTGTAGAAAAATTGATTCAAAATGTCATTTGGACTGTTCCTCATGTTGAATAACTACTTTTTAAAGCCTCAATATGACCAAAATTGCCATTTTTACAGACTTTTTCTCCTACTCAGAAGGTTCTATTTCAACCAATTTCAGGCATTAAAATGACTCTAAACACACTTATTTTAGTTCCAAAAGTGATAATTCTCATGCAATAGTCATTTACAGTCAAAAAATTAAACATTAAAAAAATACCATTTCTGACCATGTGTAGAAAGTTCCACAGGTCATGTGTCATCATTTTTCATCAGAAAATTGATTTTTTGGACTGTAGAAAAATTGATTCAAAATGTCATTTGGATTGTGCTTCATGTTGAATAACTACTTTTTAAATCCTCAATGTGAACAAAATTGCCATTTTTACAGCCTTTTTCTCCTATGCAGAAGCTTCTATTTCGACCAATTTCAGGCACTAAAATGACTCTAAACACACTTATTTTAGTTCAAAAAGTGATAATTCACATGCAATAGTCATTTACAGTCAAAAAATTTAAAAAATAAAATTTCTGACCATCTGGAGAAAGTTCAACAGGTCACGGGTCATCGTTTTTCATCAGAAAATTGATTTTTTGGACTGTAGAAAACTTGATTCGAAATGTCATTTGGATTGTGCCTCATGTTGAATAACTACTTTGTGAAGCCTCAATATGACCAAAATTACCATTTTTATAGACTTTTTCTCCTACTCAGAAGCTTTTATTTCCACCAATTTCAGGCATTGAAATGACTCTAAACACACTTATTTTAGTTCCAAAAGTGATAATTCACATGCAATAGTCATTTACAGTCAAAAAATTAAACATTAAAAAATTACCATTTCTGACCATCTGGAGAAAGTTCGACAGGTCACGGGTCATCGTTTTCCATCAGAAAATTGATTTTTTGGACTTTAGAAAAATTGATTCAAAATGTAATTTGGACTGTGCCCCATTTTGAAAAACTACTTTTTAAAGCCTCAATGTGACCAAAATTGCAATTTTTCCAGACTTTTTCTCCTACTCAGAAGCTTCTATTTCAACCAATTTCAGACATTAAAATGACTCTAAACACACCTATTTTAGTTCCATAAGTGATAATTCACATGCAATAGTCATTTACAGTCAAAAAACTTAAAAATAAAAAAATTAAAATTTCTGACCATCTGGAGAAATTTCGACAGGTCACGGGTCATCGTTTTTCATCAGAAAATTGATTTTTTGGACTGTAGAAAAATTGATTCAAAATGTCATTTGGATTGTGCCTCATGTTGAGAAACTACTTTTTAAAGCCTCAATGTGAACAAAATCGCCATTCTTACAGACTTTTTCTCCTACTCAGAAGCTTCTATTTCCACAAATTTCAGGCATTAAACTCACTCTAAACACACTTACTTTAGTTCCAAAAGTGATAATTCACATGCAATAGTCATTTTACAGTCAAAATATTAAACATGAAAAAATTACCATTTCTGACCATCTGGAGAAAGTTCGACAGGTCACAGGGTCATCGTTTTTCTTCAGAAAATTGATTTTTTGGACTGTAGAAAAATTGATTCAAAATGTCATTTGGACTGTGCCTCATGTTGAATAACTACTTTTTAAAGCCTCAATATGACCAAAATGGCCATTTTTACAGACTTTTTCTCCTACTCAGAAGGTTCTATTTCAATAAATTTCAGGCATTAAAATGACTCTAAACACACTTATTTTAGTTCCAAAAGTGATAATTCTCATGCAATAGTCATTTACAGTCAAAAAATTAAACATTAAAAAAATACCATTTCTGACCATGTGTAGAAAGTTCCACAGGTCACGTGTCATCATTTTTCATCAGAAAATTGATTTTTTGGACTGTAGAAAAATTGATTCAAAATGTCATTTGGTTTGTGCTTCATGTTGAATAACTACTTTTTAAATCCTCAATGTGAACAAAATTGCCATTTTTACAGCCTTTTTCTCCTATGCAGAAGCTTCTATTTCGACCAATTTCAGGCACTAAAATGACTCTAAACACACTTATTTTAGTTCCAAAAGTGATAATTCACATGCAATAGTCATTTACAGTCAAAAAATTTAAAAAATAAAATTTCTGACCATCTGGAGAAAGTTCAACAGGTCACGGGTCATCGTTTTTCATCAGAAAATTGATTTTTTGGACTGTAGAAAACTTGATTCGAAATGTCATTTGGATTGTGCCTCATGTTGAATAACTACTTTGTGAAGCCTCAATATGACCAAAATTACCATTTTTATAGACTTTTTCTCCTACTCAGAAGCTTTTATTTCCACCAATTTCAGGCATTGAAATGACTCTAAACACACTTATTTTAGTTCCAAAAGTGATAATTCACATGCAATAGTCATTTACAGTCAAAAAATTAAACATTAAAAAATTACCATTTCTGACCATCTGGAGAAAGTTCGACAGGTCACGGGTCATCGTTTTCCATCAGAAAATTGATTTTTTGGACTGTAGAAAAATTGATTCAAAATGTAATTTGGACTGTGCCCCATTTTGAAAAACTACTTTTTAAAGCCTCAATGTGACCAAAATTGCAATTTTTCCAGACTTTTTCTCCTACTCAGAAGCTTCTATTTCAACCAATTTCAGACATTAAAATGACTCTAAACACACCTATTGTAGTTCCATAAGTGATAATTCACATGCAATAGTCATTTACAGTCAAAAAACTTAAAAATAAAAAAATTAAAATTTCTGACCATCTGGAGAAATTTCGACAGGTCACGCACGGGTCATCGTTTTTCATCAGAAAATTGATTTTTTGGACTGTAGAAAAATTGATTCAAAATGTCATTTGGAATGTGCCTCATGTTTAAAAACTACTTTTTAAAGCCTCAATGTGACCAAAATTGCCATTTTTACAGACTTTTTCTCCTACTCAGAAGCTTCTATTGTGACCAATTTCAGGCATTAAAATGACTCTAAACGCACATATTTTAGTTCCAAGAGTTATAATTCACACGCAACCGTCATTTCCAGTCCAAAAATGAAACATTAAAAAAATACCATTTCTAACCATCTGGAGAGAGTTCGACAGGTCACAGATCATCGTTTTTCAGCAGAAAATTGATTTTTTGGACTGTAGAAAACTTGATTCGAAATGTCATTTGGATTGTGCCTCATGTTGAATAACTACTTTGTGAAGCCTCAATGTGACCAAAATTGCCATTTTTATAGACTTTTTCTCCTACTCAGTAGCTTTTATTTCCACCAATTTCAGGCATTAAAATGACTCTAAACACACTTATTTTAGTTCCAAAAGTGATAATTCACATGCAATAGTCATTTACAGTCAAAAAATGAAACATAAAAAATTAGAATTTCTGACCATCTGGAGAAAGTTTGACAGGTCACGGGTCATCGTTTTTCATGAGAAAATTGATTTTTTGGACTGTAAAAAAATTGATTTATAATGTCATTTGGATTTTGCCTCATTTTGAATACCTACTTTTTATGGCCTCAATGTACCCAAAATTGCCATTTTTACAGATTTTTACTCCTACTCAGAAGCTTCTATTTAAACTAATTTCAGGCATTAAAATGACTCTAAACACACTTATTTTAGTTCCAAAAGTGATAATTCACATGCAATAGTCATTTACAGGCAAAAAATTTAAAATAAAAAAATTAACATTTCTGACCATCTGGAGAAAGTTCAACAGGTCACGGGTCATCGTTTTTCATCAGAAAATTTATTTTTTGGACTGTAGAAAAATTGATTCAAAATGTCATTTGGATTGTGCCTCATGTTGAATAACTACTTTTAGAGCCTCAATATGACCAAAATTACAATTTTTACAGACTTTTTCTCCTACTCAGAAGCTTATATTTCAACCAATTTCCGGCATTAAAATGACTCTAAACACACTTATTTTAGTTCCAAAAGTGATAATTCACATGCAATAGTCATTTACAGTCAAAAAATTAAACATTAAAAAATTACCATTTCTGACCATCTGGAGAAAGTTCGACAGGTCACGGGTCATCGTTTTCCATCAGAACATTGATTTTTTGGACTGTAGAAAAATTGATTCAAAATGTAATTTGGACTGTGCCTCATTTTGAAAAACTACTTTTTAAAGCCTCAATGTGACCAAAATTGCAATTTTTCCAGGCTTTTTCTCCTACTCAGAAGCTTCTATTTCAACCAATTTCAGACATTAAAAGGACTCTAAACACACCTATTTTAGTTCCATAAGTGATAATTCACATGCAATAGTCATTTACAGTCAAAAAACTTAAAAATAAAAAAATTAAAATTTCTGACCATCTGGAGAAATTTCGACAGGTCACGGGTCATCGTTTTTCATCAGAAAATTGATTTTTTGGACTGTAGAAAAATTGATTCAAAATGTCATTTGGACTGTGCCTCATGTTGAATAACTACTTTTTAAAGCCTCAATATGACCAAAATTGCCATTTTTACAGACTTTTTCTCCTACTCAGAAGGTTCTATTTCAACCAATTTCAGGCATTAAAATGACTCTAAACACACTTATTTTAGTTCCAAAAGTGATAATTCTCATGCAATAGTCATTTACAGTCAAAAAATTAAACATTAAAAAAATACCATTTCTGACCATGTGTAGAAAGTTCCACAGGTCATGTGTCATCATTTTTCATCAGAAAATTGATTTTTTGGACTGTAGAAAAATTGATTCAAAATGTCATTTGGATTGTGCTTCATGTTGAATAACTACTTTTTAAATCCTCAATGTGAACAAAATTGCCATTTTTACAGCCTTTTTCTCCTATGCAGAAGCTTCTATTTCGACCAATTTCAGGCACTAAAATGACTCTAAACACACTTATTTTAGTTCAAAAAGTGATAATTCACATGCAATAGTCATTTACAGTCAAAAAATTTAAAAAATAAAATTTCTGACCATCTGGAGAAAGTTCAACAGGTCACGGGTCATCGTTTTTCATCAGAAAATTGATTTTTTGGACTGTAGAAAACTTGATTCGAAATGTCATTTGGATTGTGCCTCATGTTGAATAACTACTTTGTGAAGCCTCAATATGACCAAAATTACCATTTTTATAGACTTTTTCTCCTACTCAGAAGCTTTTATTTCCACCAATTTCAGGCATTGAAATGACTCTAAACACACTTATTTTAGTTCCAAAAGTGATAATTCACATGCAATAGTCATTTACAGTCAAAAAATTAAACATTAAAAAATTACCATTTCTGACCATCTGGAGAAAGTTCGACAGGTCACGGGTCATCGTTTTCCATCAGAAAATTGATTTTTTGGACTTTAGAAAAATTGATTCAAAATGTAATTTGGACTGTGCCCCATTTTGAAAAACTACTTTTTAAAGCCTCAATGTGACCAAAATTGCAATTTTTCCAGACTTTTTCTCCTACTCAGAAGCTTCTATTTCAACCAATTTCAGACATTAAAATGACTCTAAACACACCTATTTTAGTTCCATAAGTGATAATTCACATGCAATAGTCATTTACAGTCAAAAAACTTAAAAATAAAAAAATTAAAATTTTTGACCATCTGGAGAAATTTCGACAGGTCACGGGTCAGCGTTTTTCATCAGAAAATTGATTTTTTGGACTGTAGAAAAATTGATTCAAAATGTCATTTGGATTGTGCCTCATGTTGAGAAACTACTTTTTAAAGCCTCAATGTGAACAAAATCGCCATTCTTACAGACTTTTTCTCCTACTCAGAAGCTTCTATTTACACAAATTTCAGGCATTAAACTCACTCTAAACACACTTACTTTAGTTCCAAAAGTGATAATTCACATGCAATAGTCATTTTACAGTCAAAATATTAAACATGAAAAAATTACCATTTCTGACCATCTGGAGAAAGTTCGACAGGTCACAGGGTCATCGTTTTTCTTCAGAAAATTGATTTTTTGGACTGTAGAAAAATTGATTCAAAATGTCATTTGGACTGTGCCTCATGTTGAATAACTACTTTTTAAAGCCTCAATATGACCAAAATGGCCATTTTTACAGACTTTTTCTCCTACTCAGAAGGTTCTATTTCAATAAATTTCAGGCATTAAAATGACTCTAAACACACTTATTTTAGTTCCAAAAGTGATAATTCTCATGCAATAGTCATTTACAGTCAAAAAATTAAACATTAAAAAAATACCATTTCTGACCATGTGTAGAAAGTTCCACAGGTCACGTGTCATCATTTTTCATCAGAAAATTGATTTTTTGGACTGTAGAAAAATTGATTCAAAATGTCATTTGGTTTGTGCTTCATGTTGAATAACTACTTTTTAAATCCTCAATGTGAACAAAATTGCCATTTTTACAGTCTTTTTCTCCTATGCAGAAGCTTCTATTTCGACCAATTTCAGGCACTAAAATGACTCTAAACACACTTATTTTAGTTCCAAAAGTGATAATTCACATGCAATAGTCATTTACAGTCAAAAAATTTAAAAAATAAAATTTCTGACCATCTGGAGAAAGTTCAACAGGTCACGGGTCATCGTTTTTCATCAGAAAATTGATTTTTTGGACTGTAGAAAACTTGATTCGAAATGTCATTTGGATTGTGCCTCATGTTGAATAACTACTTTGTGAAGCCTCAATATGACCAAAATTACCATTTTTATAGACTTTTTCTCCTACTCAGAAGCTTTTATTTCCACCAATTTCAGGCATTGAAATGACTCTAAACACACTTATTTTAGTTCCAAAAGTGATAATTCACATGCAATAGTCATTTACAGTCAAAAAATTAAACATTAAAAAATTACCATTTCTGACCATCTGGAGAAAGTTCGACAGGTCACGGGTCATCGTTTTCCATCAGAAAATTGATTTTTTGGACTGTAGAAAAATTGATTCAAAATGTAATTTGGACTGTGCCCCATTTTGAAAAACTACTTTTTAAAGCCTCAATGTGACCAAAATTGCAATTTTTCCAGACTTTTTCTCCTACTCAGAAGCTTCTATTTCAACCAATTTCAGACATTAAAATGACTCTAAACACACCTATTGTAGTTCCATAAGTGATAATTCACATGCAATAGTCATTTACAGTCAAAAAACTTAAAAATAAAAAAATTAAAATTTCTGACCATCTGGAGAAATTTCGACAGGTCACGCACGGGTCATCGTTTTTCATCAGAAAATTGATTTTTTGGACTGTAGAAAAATTGATTCAAAATGTCATTTGGAATGTGCCTCATGTTTAAAAACTACTTTTTAAAGCCTCAATGTGACCAAAATTGCCATTTTTACAGACTTTTTCTCCTACTCAGAAGCTTCTATTGTGACCAATTTCAGGCATTAAAATGACTCTAAACGCACATATTTTAGTTCCAAGAGTTATAATTCACACGCAACCGTCATTTCCAGTCCAAAAATGAAACATTAAAAAAATACCATTTCTAACCATCTGGAGAGAGTTCGACAGGTCACAGATCATCGTTTTTCAGCAGAAAATTGATTTTTTGGACTGTAGAAAACTTGATTCGAAATGTCATTTGGATTGTGCCTCATGTTGAATAACTACTTTGTGAAGCCTCAATGTGACCAAAATTGCCATTTTTATAGACTTTTTCTCCTACTCAGTAGCTTTTATTTCCACCAATTTCAGGCATTAAAATGACTCTAAACACACTTATTTTAGTTCCAAAAGTGATAATTCACATGCAATAGTCATTTACAGTCAAAAAATGAAACATAAAAAATTAGAATTTCTGACCATCTGGAGAAAGTTTGACAGGTCACGGGTCATCGTTTTTCATGAGAAAATTGATTTTTTGGACTGTAAAAAAATTGATTTATAATGTCATTTGGATTTTGCCTCATTTTGAATACCTACTTTTTATGGCCTCAATGTACCCAAAATTGCCATTTTTACAGATTTTTACTCCTACTCAGAAGCTTCTATTTAAACTAATTTCAGGCATTAAAATGACTCTAAACACACTTATTTTAGTTCCAAAAGTGATAATTCACATGCAATAGTCATTTACAGGCAAAAAATTTAAAATAAAAAAATTAACATTTCTGACCATCTGGAGAAAGTTCAACAGGTCACGGGTCATCGTTTTTCATCAGAAAATTTATTTTTTGGACTGTAGAAAAATTGATTCAAAATGTCATTTGGATTGTGCCCCATGTGGAATAACTACTTTTTAAAGCCTCAATGTGACCAATATTTCCATTTTTACAGACTTTTTCTCCTATTCAGAAGATTCTATTTCAACCAATTTCAGGCATTTAAATGACTCTAAACACACCTATTTTAGTTCCAAAAGTGATAATTCACTTGCAATAGTCATTTACAGTCAAAAAACTTAAAAATTAAAAAATTAAAATTTCTGACCATCTGGAGAAAGTTCAACAGGTCACGGGTCATTGTTTTTCATCAGAAAATTGATTTTTTGGACTGTAGAAAACTTGATTCGAAATGTCATTTGGATTGTGCCTCATGTTGAATAACTACTTTGTGAAGCCTCAATGTGACCAAAATGGCCATTTTTATAGACTTTTTCTCCTACTCAGAAGCTTTTATTTCCACCAATTTCAGGCATTAAAATGACTCAAAACACACTTATTTTAGTTCCAAAAGTGATAATTCACATGCAATAGTCATTTACAGTCAAAAAATTAAAAAATTAAAAATTAAAATTTCTGACCATCTGGAGAAAGTTTGACAGGTCATGGGTCATCGTTTTTCATGAGAAAATTGATTTTTTGGACTGTAAAAAAATTGATTCATAATGTCATTTGGATTTTGCCTCATTTTGAATAACTACTTTTTATGGCCTCAATGTACCCAAAATTGCCATTTTTACAGATTTTTACTCCTACTCAGAAGCTTCTATTTAAACTAATTTCAGGCATTAAAATGACTCTAAACACACTTATTTTTGTTCCAAAAGTGATAATTCACATGCAATACTCATTTACAGTCAAAAAATTTTAAATAAAATAATGAACATTTCTGACCATCTGGAGAAGGTTCAACAAGTCACGGGTCATCGTTTTTCATCAGAAAATTGATTTTTTGGACTGTAGAAAAATTGATTCAAAATTTCATTTGGATTGTGCCTCATGTTGAATAACTACTTTTTAAAGCCTCAATGTGACCAAAAGTGCCATTTTTAAAGACTTTTTCTCCTACTCAGAAGCTTCTATTTCAACTAATTTCAGGCATTAAAATGACTCTAAACACACCTATTTTAGTTCCAAAAGTGATAATTTACATGCAATAGTCATTTACAGTCAATAAATTAAAAATTAAAAAATAAAAATTTCTGACCATCTGGAGAAAGTTTGACAGGTCACGCACGGGTCATCGTTTTTCATCAGAAAATTGATTTTTTGGACTGTAGAAAACTTGATTCGAAATGTCATTTGGATTGTGCCTCATGTTGAATAACTACTTTGTGAAGCCTCAATGTGACCAAAATTGCCATTTTTATAGACTTTTTCTCCTACTCAGAAGCTTTTATTTCCACCAATTTCAGGCATTAAAATGACTCAAAACACACTTATTTTAGTTCCAAAAGTGATAATTCACATGCAATAGTCATTTACAGTCAAAAAATTAAAAAATTAAAAATTAAAATTTCTGACCATCTGGAGAAAGTTTGACAGGTCATGGGTCATCGTTTTTCATGAGAAAATTGATTTTTTGGACTGTAAAAAAATTGATTCATAATGTCATTTGGATTTTGCCTCATTTTGAATAACTACTTTTTATGGCCTCAATGTACCCAAAATTGCCATTTTTACAGATTTTTACTTCTACTCAGAAGCTTCTATTTAAACTAATTTCAGGCATTAAAATGACTCTAAACACACTTATTTTTGTTCCAAAAGTGATAATTCACATGCAATACTCATTTACAGTCAAAAAATTTTAAATAAAAAAATGAACATTTCTGACCATCTGGAGAAGGTTCAACAAGTCACGGGTCATCGTTTTTCATCAGAAAATTGATTTTTTGGACTGTAGAAAAATTGATTCAAAATTTCATTTGGATTGTGCCTCATGTTGAATAACTACTTTTTAAAGCCTCAATGTGACCAAAAGTGCCATTTTTAAAGACTTTTTCTCCTACTCAGAAGCTTCTATTTCAACTAATTTCAGGCATTAAAATGACTCTAAACACACCTATTTTAGTTCCAAAAGTGATAATTTACATGCAATAGTCATTTACAGTCAATAAATTAAAAATTAAAAAATAAAAATTTCTGACCATCTGGAGAAAGTTTGACAGGTCACGCACGGGTCATCGTTTTTCATCAGAAAATTGATTTTTTGGACTGTAGAAAACTTGATTCGAAATGTCATTTGGATTGTGCCTCATGTTGAATAACTACTTTGTGAAGCCTCAATGTGACCAAAATTGCCATTTTTATAGACTTTTTCTCCTACTCAGAAGCTTTTATTTCCACCAATTTCAGGCATTAAAATGACTCTAAACACACTTATTTTAGTTCCAAAAGTGATAATTCACATGCAATAGTCATTTACAGTCAAAAAATTAAACATAAAAAATTAGAATTTCTGACCATCTGGAGAAAGTTTGACAGGTCACGGGTCATCGTTTTTCATGAGAAAATTGATTTTTTGGACTGTAAAAAAATTGATTTATAATGTCATTTGGATTTTGCCTCATTTTGAATACCTACTTTTTATGGCCTCAATGTACCCAAAATTGCCATTTTTACAGATTTTTACTCCTACTCAGAAGCTTCTATTTAAACTA